>NW_027506884.1:1664965-1790657 GCF_052324685.1 Brachyhypopomus gauderio
TATATATAGAAATAAGCATTAATTTGCTTACTTGATCTATCCAGCCTTAGCAGACTCATATATATATATATATATATATATATATATATATATATATATATATATATATATATATATATATATATATATATATATATATATATATATATATATATATGAGTCTGCTAAGGCTGGATAGATCAAGTAAGCAAATTAATGCTTATTTCTATATATATATATATATATATATATATATATATATATATATATATAATAAATTAAAATAATAGATTCATTTCATATAGAAATAACCATTAATTTGCTTACTTGATCTATCCAGCCTTAGCAGACTCATCATGTTAGCAAATCGTTAAATATAACGTAAAAAATCTATATATTTTAGTGTAAAGTATACTGCAATACCAACACACATTAAGATTGCATAGCAACACTTGCTTGTAAGATAATTTTAGACTGAAGCTTAGAATATCCAATTCAAATAATCTAATATTTGTTAATTATAGCATAATAGCATATCTTCTTTCATTGGTTTGGCATTTTCTTATGTTGAAAATAATAAAAAATAAACAGAGCAGGTGTGTCCAAAGTTTTGATTGGTAGTGGGGGTGTGTGTGTATAATTTATTTATTCAACTGTAACTGTTATCTTAATATTGCAAGACAAACATCTTTTAACAATACATGTCCACTGAAGGTTAGTTAGTTAACTCTCCAAGAATTATGTCAGTAAAATGAGCCAATACATATGTCTACAATTTCAGTCGGCAATGTTTATGAGTAGCCAGGAAAATCAGAAGTAAAACACTGGAGTTCTGTGAAGGCTGAGAGGCCCTGTGTGTGAACGTCAGCTGTACTACTGTGACTGTGAGAGTCTATGGTCATTCTCTTATCAGGTTCACAAATCAAAGGACTTGACAGCAACTCAAGTCACACACTGTCAAATAACACCATTCTAACTTGAGCTCACTGAGTGGAGATGTTACCATTAGTTCAAGGTAGCACAGGCTCAGCTCCTCAGAACGCCAGTGTGATACTAAGAGTCTTAATGACACGACAGAGCCAAACACACAGTGCTGTGAGCATATGCAGAAACAAACGACACTAACTGGACAGAAAGTGCCAGGCCACGATAGGGCCTCAAAGCGTTTCCACACTGCGTGACCAACCCGCCCAGCGGGACACAGCACTATGTGATGGACCGGGAGAGAGAGACGTGCCTGTTTGCGGGCGACCTCTTTGCGGATGAGGAAGTTGAGCTGGTCTCTGTCTTTGGGAGAGTAGTATATGCGGCAGGAAGACGGGCGACCATCCCTGCCGGCTCGCCCCGACTCCTGGTAATAGCTGGCCAGGGACTTGGCCAAGTTCCAGTGAGCTACAAACCTGCAGACGCAAGACAGCGCGTGAGTGCTCGGCACCGCAGAGTGGCGGGGGGATCAGCTCTGAACACGTGTGAGGATTGGATCAGCGTTAGTCACCTGACGTTGGCCTTGTCTACACCCATGCCAAAGCTGATGGTAGCAACGATGACAGCCACCCGGCCCTCCATCCAGTCAGCCTGCGAGGCGGTGCGGTCCCCCGCCTTCAGTCCTGCTCACACGCCCATTAAAAGAGCCATCAGCACCCGCGGCGTTTAGGACTCGCAGAGCAAGCTAAGGAGGAGAAGTAACAAGTCACCTGCATGATACGGCTTAGCCGTGATGCCAAGCTTAGTCAGCCTGTGGGCCACGTCCTCACAACTCTCCCGTGTGCGACAGTACACAATCCCACATCCCTGGAACACACACACACACACACACACACACACACACACACACACACACACACGTCCATTACAAACAAACAAAGAAGGCTGAAGACGCCTGGGAGGATCTGTGCACACTAATTCAAGATACGCAGGTATCTGCGATGCAGACTACAGGGTTTCCAAAGTTACGGACAGAGGTCCTTCATCACTTGAAGAGCTCCAACTGACACTAACTGCGAGTCTGATTTTCTTCTAGTTCTTCTAGAGTAGCCATTCAGGAGAGGTGTTACCAAAAGTGGGTAAGTGTGACTTAATCTGACCTTGACTGAACATGTCCGACACGGCCGACACAAATAAATCTCTAAAGCTCTTAGATCCTCTGAGATACAAAACGGTTTGTATATTTGCTTACCAAGTAAGACAGGTAGAGCAAGATATTTTCAACACCAAAGTATGGGTTTGGCTCCCAGGGAGAACACGTACAACACGCACTGTTATAAAAATTTGGATAAAAACATCTGTGAAATGCTGAACATGTTACTGTAAATGATTATGTTTCTGAAAGGTGAATCCTATGGAGAATGTAAATTTTAGATGTGAAAAACCCCATAGAGCTGCACTGTCATTAGTTAGTTCACTCACAAATGAAAATAATCAAAATAATAACAAAAAACATAAAAAAGCATCAGGGTACTATGTCACTATGTCAGTGGTGCTTCGCATGACTGACACTGTCTCTGTCAATTATTGCATAGCGTGACGAACTATTTGCGACTCTAATTATAATCAAATATCAAATCAATATCGGCCAGTTAAAACTACTGAATTCTGGTCATACCCATCTAAAACGCCAGTCCTTACAATTTTCATTCTTAAGTACAAAGCGCCTTGTTTGATGTTAAGTAGTTTGTACTATGTAGGTTAAGCAGTCTCAGTACTTCAGGGCCCCAGTGTACCACAAAAACCTGGAACCAAAATAAACCCTGAAACTCAGCCAGCTGGGAGGAAGTGTGTGTGTGTGTGTGTGTGTGTCCCTACATTTCTGCCACAGTAATTTACTAGATATTTTATATGTCAAAGACATCAACTGCTAGATCTGTTTGTTTTTCAACACATTGGAAATGGAGGAGTGGAAGACTAGAACCTCGCATGTACTCTAAATAAGTTAAGGGTATTTGGCTTTGGGGTGAAACTTATGGAAAATGTAAAAAGTTCATGCTACAGTGATATTACATCATGCATTCAAGCAGAAGCATGCGATGGTGATTTCCTCAACTCAAACATTTTATTGGAAAACAAAAGCCAACAGCAGTGGTGGGTGAACACAACATCAAATGTCAGTGTCTCAATAACTTGTCATGTGCCCTTTAGCATCAATTACAGCTGGACAACAATGTCTTATTGATTGCTGAGATGAAATTAGGCCTGTGTTGTGCATGCAGAGGTCCAATGACTGGATTAGTGAGGTTATTCAAGTGGAATGGGTTTGTCATAAAGTGTAGGGCAGTTCTGTATTGACTAGAGATACCTGCCCACACTAACAACACCACCACCACCAAAGGCCCGTCTGGTGACAACAGTGTCTGATGCGTAGGGCTCTCCTTGACCTCTCCAACATTGTTTGTGGCCATCATTTCTGCTCAGTGTGAAATGACTTTCAACAGTGAGCAGCACTGAGGCCCGATGGTCCCTCGTCCAGCGTAAATGCTCCTTGGCCCGTGTGAACGTGCGGCGACTTCTTTAACAGCGGAAAGCAGAAAGCCTTGAACTCACCTTCTCTGCCGTGTCCCCCCCAAGCGCCTCTTTAGCAAACGCCTGCAGATGAACGTACGGGTCTGGCAGCAGATCACGAAAGATCACGTCGTACTTTAGGTTCTCCCGAAACACGGGCGCGGCAAAAGTGAGCGGCTCCCTCAGGCCGAGCGCGACGGCGATGTCCTCCTGCACGCGTTTGGGTGCCGTGGCCGTCAGCGCCATGCACGGCAGCCCGGGGAAGCGGGCGCGCAGCTCACCCAGCTTCAGGTAGTCGGGCCGGAAGTCGTGGCCCCACTGGGAGACGCAGTGAGCCTCGTCCACCGCCAGGCGGGCCAGAAGCCCCCGGGAGCGCAGAGAGTTCAGGCACGGCTGGAAGGATGACGAGGCCACCATCTCTGGGGTGATGTAGAGCAGCTTGAGCCGAGGACTCTCGCTCTCCAGGTCAGCCAGGATCTGCCGCCTCTCCTCCAGCGGGAGTTTAGAGTTAATGGAGGACGCAGCAATGTTCAGGGCCTTTAGGTGCTCCACCTGGTCCTGAAAGAGGACAGAGGACATTAAACACGCAGAGGTCACGGACACGGAGCTGCCAAAAACTACCAAAACAATCAAATAAATGATACGTGATGAACGATATGTGATTATGCTGTCTTAGATTTGAAGACAAATGTTCTGTAAGTGAAACAGTGGAGTTATATAGATCATCATATTGTGGGTATAGTATAGTGTGATGAGTTATCTAAGATCATCATATTGTGGGTATAGTATAGTGTGATGAGTTATCTAAGATCATCATATTGTGGGTATAGTATAGTGTGATGAGTTATCTAAGATCATCATATTGTGGGTATAGTATAGTGTGATGAGTTATCTAAGATCATCATATTGTGGGTATAGTATAGTGTGATGGGTTATCTAAGAACATCATATTGTGGTTATAGTATAGTGTGATGGGTTATCTAAGAACATCATATTGTGGTTATAGTATAGTGTGATGAGTTATCTAAGATCATCATATTGTGGGTATAGTATAGTGTGGTAATGAGATGTAAATTTAATATTCATAACACTACTTATTGTAACAGTGCCGGATGTCTTCCTAACAGACCATACGTTTTGTTCCAGTATTATAAATAATACTTTGTTTTGTTTTTTATTATTAAAATTATGATGTATAGTTACATTGCAGTATATAATATACTTTAATTGCTCAGAGGTCAATGTGCAGTACCATAAGAAGCGCTGACCTGTATGAGTGCGATGAGGGGCGATATGACCAGGGTGATGCCACTGGACAGGACTGCAGGGAGCTGGTAACACAGAGACTTCCCCGCCCCGGTGGGCATGCACACAAACACATCCCTGTCACCTGGGAGAGAAGATACAGGTCAGTGCTTTAGCAAACACACTCCAATAACACTAATGACACACTATTGACACTGACTACCAGCCTTACATTTAACCAGCCTTACATTTAAACAGCCTTACATTTAACCAGCCTTACATTTAACCAGCCTTACATTTAAATAGCCTTACATTTAAACATCCTTACATTTAAACAGCCTTACATTTAACCAGCCTTACATTTAAATAGCCTTACATTTAACCAGCCTTACATTTAACCAGCCTTACATTTAAACAGGCTTACATTTAAACAGCCTTACATTTAAACATCCTTACATTTAAACAGCCTTACATTTAAACAGCCTTACATTTAAACAGCCTTACATTTAACCAGCCTTACATTTAACCAGCCTTACATTTAACCAGCCTTACATTTAACCAGCCTTACATTTAACCAGCCTTACATTTAACCAGCCTTACATTTAACCAGCCTTACATTTAACCAGCCTTACATTTAACCAGCCTTACATTTAACCAGCCTTACATTTAACCAGCCTTACATTTAAACAGGCTTACATTTAAACAGCCTTACATTTAAACAGTCTTACATTTAAACAGCCTTACATTTAAACAGCCTTACATTTAAACAGCCTTACATTTAAACAGTCTTACATTTAAACAGACTTACATTTAAACAGACTTACATTTAAACATCCTTACATTTAAACATCCTTACATTTAAACATCCTTACATTTAAACAGTCTTACATTAACCAGGCCGCACACACATGTGTGGTTGAATGTGCAGGAAGTTAACACAGCATTAATTAACATTAATGTGTTAATATTAACACATAAACATTAATTTGAGTTCTGCCACAAAGTGAACTAGCAAGGTTTCTATGTAGCATAGTTGCTAACACCATACTAATGTTAGAGATTAAACACACCTCTTCTTTAACACCACAAGATCTTACCTTTTATCACCGCTCTAACGACATCTTCTTGCTGTCGAGATCGGAACTTCTCGAACCCAAAATGTGTTTTTAAAGCCCGTTCAACAGCACTCATGTCAACACAGTCAACTCAACTCCAAACACAGGCGGTCGCACGGAGATGACGTCACACGCCGAAGGCGCTTCCCTTGCCTACGTCCTTAGCCCGCGCCAGAGTTCAGTGGTTTGGGCTGAGAGAACCTGAACTAACACGAACCATAATCCTAAACTTTTCCGTTTCAGTTTAATCTAATTAAAGGGGTTTTTTGTTTGGTTTTTGTTTGGTTTTTTGCATTTTTTGCATCTTTTACGTAAATGAAGTGCTACAGACACTGAAAAAATCTTCATGAAGCAAGAATGCCAATATTCATGTGTGTTTGCTCACACATAAAATAATTGGATTTTAAAAATATATACTACTTGACATGATTTTAAAGCAATGTACATTGGTAAGCAAATGATTTGCTGCATTGCAGCAGGTTAGAAACTGTATAAGACTGTATATATTCACATCTAAACCGCATATAAATCTGCAGCTACTCAAACCTGTGTTAACATACTCCTGTGTCTGGGTTCTGTCTTGAGAGAAAACATGCAGAAAATGTACTTCAGAAGGGGATCTTATGGTTATAAAGATTTTGTTGGTTTTAAATCAAGTCTCATCTGTCAAATGTCATTCAGTGAAACATTAGCAGGTCCTCTTTTGCTCAGTGGTAACTGATCACTGCAGGGCTAAAAGACAGGCTTCATGTTACACCAATGTCCACAATCCATTCACAGTCAATAAACATGGGGCTGACTGTACAGGGTTTGAACAAAGCTTGAATGATAAGATTTCTATTGTATTTTTTTTTATTTTTTTTTACCTGGTGCATAATACCCTTTGTCAGGGAATCAAGTATCCTGCATTTACATGGTCTCAAAATGTTTATTATTTACTCACAGGATTTAGAATGCCTTTTACACGTCTTTTGACACTCACATGAGGAATGGCTCCTTGAAACGTTTAGGAGAGACAACTTCTCCCCCACCTGGGCCCTTGTCATGGGATGAAACATTTGTGACCTTTATTTGGGATGCCAGCAATGTAACACTGCACTATAACACTGCAATGTAATAGTGCACTATAACACTGCACTGTGGTCCAGAGATGCTGTTGTTGCTCTTTGAACAGAGATATTCTCACAGAATTGGAAAAGAAAGGACAAATCTTTAATGGAATGTTTACTGAAATCTTATAACAAATATAGTATGTCCACTAGAGTCTGTTACTATGCTGTCTACACTAGATTCTCTTTATTCATGCACACGTCAGCAGGCAGGCTGTTCACACTCTCATTCTCTTATTCCCTTTTACACTCCTGGTGCCCCATTCCTGGACAAACACACATTCGCTGTCCAGTAACTCAGTAATAGTAATAACAACAAAAAACAACAATAATAATAGTTTTTGTTTATATAGCACTTTGATTTTGAGTCCAAAATCTCAAAGTGCTGAACATAGAAAAGTTGAATGAAACACATGAATGAAACGTTACTACAAATACTGAGGTAACAGTACATCTATCGTGCTGAAACATTTGACCATTCTGTGTAACACTGTTCCAGAATGCAGGAGCAGTAGGATCTATCTATCTATCTATCTATCTATCTATCTATCTATCTATCTATCTATCTATCTATCTATCTATCTATCTATCTATCTATCTATCTATCTATCTATCTATCTACCTATCTAAGAACCTATATGTTCTATTTAGTCTTTACTTTATTCTTTATTTTATAATTTTTCTCTTTAGAGTGGCTTTATTACTCAATAAAAATGTAAAAAAAAAACATACTCATCCTTTGAAGAGTTATAATACCCGAAACCCCCCCACTCCAAGTTCCCAAGTTTTTCTCCCTCTCTACACTTTACAGTTGGCTCCCCAAACAATAACACATGACATTAAGATGTGTTCTGCACCCAAAGCACAGTGCTCGCCTGCTGAAGCCATGGGTGGTGGTACTAGAGATGGTCCAGTGTTGGAGGTCAGCTAGGAGTCCGCTCCCCCAGTGAGTGCTGCTTCTTCAGGCTGTCCGAGCGCCTCAGTCGCTCCTCTGGGGGCTTTTTGTGAAGACTCCTAGGAACATGCCAAGAGAGAGAAAAACAGGCTTGTTGGCCTTATCCACGAGACATTATTCATCAGTAACAAATAAGTATTATTCCTACCTTTTCTTACATATACATTCATTGTGTTAATAATATATGTGTGATTTTCATTACTTCCTCTATTATATTGTCATGCGTGTTATGCAGTGTGAGCATAAATTCCATTTAATTCATCTGCTGAAATAAGCTTTTTTAAAATGCAAAAAAATAAATTAATTGGTTGCAAATATGTTGGTCAATATTAGCTGTGTGTTCCATTTTAGCCTGATAGCTGAAGTGGCTGAATAAATCTGAAGAAAAGATTAATAAAAAATGATGGTGCTATAAATAGAACTACCTAAATTTTAGTAAAATAATTAGACTTAAATTAATTGCACAAATTTAAATATTCAATTTAAATACAGACAATTTGTCAATAAATATTAAATAGTCATTTGTCAGTCTGGGATTTTGACTAACCAAATTGTTTTACTGTAATATGTTGACCTGATGTTACAAGTAAGTATTTTTGTATATCGTTAGACATTAAAATATTTAGACTAGCGAAATTGCACATATTGTAACGCTGGCAGCGCCAGTGTGCGATAAGGCAGACACAATCGCTGAGAACAGACATCCCATATTCAGGGTCGTAGAGGCAAGCCATGGTCAAATCTGTTAGAGTCCGAAACATTAACACAACCAAGCTGCAGAGGCATACTGAAAACAAAGAACAAAGAGAAACTAAGACACAGAACGATACACTTCAAGCACAATAGCAAAACGGTTGAATGCAAAACAATGACCAGCAACATGAAAGACCAAACTTAGGATATACTGTAAATAGACATGAAACACCTGAAACGCTAACGAGAGGAAGGGTTACAATTCACGAGGCGGGAAACGAACATGGCTAACAAAACAAAATATACATGACTGACAGGTGGAGATGGGGCAAATCGTGACACATACCTTAAACGTTATGACTTATGTGGCTTATGTGGTGGTATCTTAGGCTATAACACCCCTATTCAAATGTTATTTTATATATAAAATATAAGTGTATATTTGTGTAGGAAGGTGCACATGTTGGTACTAAGAACAACTAAGATTGCAACTTTTTGCAATCTTGCGATCTTTCCTGCTGGATCATGAGTTTGGGGGAAGGTTTATGTTAATTCTGACATATAAAGTTACTATTTCATAAATATGATATTCTAAGTCATACAAAACTTCCTGATCTTATAATTATGACTTAATATAAATAATGACACACTAAATAATAATCGTGACACTGTTTTATTAATGTGGCATTAGGTTACATTTATATGATTGTGAGGATCATTTATAGAAACCTTGTTATTTTCACCTAGTATCTGAAGATTATGAAAAACATTTTCCTCATTATAATACACTTAATGCCAATTCTTTCATGTGGCAGAAGCTTTAGGTTGTTTAGCCGTGCTTGTGTGATGTAGTAGTAAGATTTTCTGCCCACAACATGCTTTCCCCATAATTAAAAACACACACATTTTTACTGCTTAGGACATGAGCTAGCAGATGGAGTTTAACAAATCCTGGGTGGTGTTTTCTTCTACAGTTTCCAGGGCATGTTCTAAACATGTACCTTGATGTCTAATATGATTGGTCGAGATCATATGTGGTATTCAAGAATACATGTTTGAGTATATGTTGGCTAGTGGTTATCTGAAGATCTTCTCACTGCTGGAGACGTCATGCTATTTAGTGTGAGCAGACGTTCCCTCCTCATAAAATGTTCCTGGCTACAAAATACATCTAACCCAAATGTAAAAGGGTCTGATTTGTATTCTCAGGGAATAAAACGTCCTCTGTGAGAAGAAGTATCCTTCTACCCTTCAAGGAGTGACATGTATTGAGATTACAAAGAGTCTTTGTGGTAAATGCTTAGCTGGTCAGAGTTCAGGTGAAGGTCAGATATGATTATGCTAACAGGCAGTCAAGGGTTGGCTAGTTCCTCTTCTGTGGCACTGATGAAGAAACCAGAATGATTCGACTCTCTTGTGAGAGTGTGTTTGTGACTCTGGGTTCACCTCTACACAGGCATATTTATTTGTTGTAAAGTATGAAAGATTGGTCACATTTTAACATCATGTCATTGGCCTCTCAGGCATCCCAGCCAGGCTCTTGTGGTGAAGAAACATCTAAACCTCACATTCCTCCAGTGGTAACTCCAGAACCTTGTTATACTGTTGTTGAACAGCTAGTTGTGGCTATGAGTATCCCTAACAGTTGCAAAGCACAAAAGAAGCATTTTTATCAGTAGTAAGACAAAAAATCCACCAACAATGTGCTGCCTTTAATCCACCAACTATGTGCTGCCTTTAATCCACCAACTATGTGCTGCCTTTAATCCACCAACTATGTGCTGCCTTTAATCCACCAACAATGTGCTGCCTTTAATCCACCAACTATGTGCTGCCTTTAATCCACCAACTACGTGCTGCCTTTAATCCACCAACTATGTGCTGCCTTTAATCCACCAACTATGTGCTGCCTTTAATCCACCAACTATGTGCTGCCTTTAGAGATTTCTAAGCGCCCAGATGCCATATTGCTGTCACTTCCATGACAACAGTGGAGTATTGTGTAATGGCCTTGTCTGAATGCCTTTCCTGAGCTTTGTATATCTGACCTAACCAGGATTGCAGAAGTTTTTTAAAATATTTTTTATTATTATCAGTTATATATGGATCGGCGTGTGTAGCTGTAACATTTTTTATTGTACATCATATTTGGTAACAAAACATGTCTCACTAACTTGTGTGACCTACCAAAACTAAGAGCAGAGGGACTTTCACCTTGGCACAAATTCTATGCTTTAAAATAGAGAATTCAGGACACACCAACTTTAGACATGTTGTTTCCTTACATATGGTGTTTTCTGTTTTGTTTATGTGCATGACAGTGTTCACTCTTACGTTCTTGTTCTGGTTATCGAACTAGACGGTAAGAGTGTGTATCCAGCTCTTACCTGCTTGTAAGGGGACTCTTAGGCCTCTGCTGCCCCCTTCTGGCCTGAACTGGAGATTCGCCCGCTCTGAGAAGGAAGGAGACGTTAAGATTTTGAGCGGTTCAATCAACCACTTTCAATTCTGATCAACACACAAAGAAATTAATTGCGAAAAAAAAATCCATTACCGTTTTCTTTCAGGTATGCCTTTTCACTCCTTACCTCTGCTTTTTCCGATCCAGAACTTTCTGGGTGGCAGCAGACAAAATCATCTTCTCTTTAGACACCTTGGCTTTCTCCTGTTAATCACAGCACTAATTCAGTTGGGATTATGTTAATGCAGCACCACGAACATGTGTAACTAGATATTTATAATTATGTGTAACATTTGATAAAAGATCTATGTAGAGAGGAGGATGAAAATTTTCATATAATAATGGCAAAACACCCTTGATAAATAATTGGTATTCCTCTCTTGCAATTGGGCATAGAAATATCTTATTTCTTATTTCACTATGATCAGGTCAGCTCAAACTGTTGTTTTCTGTTTGTTTGTTTTTTTACTGTTGTGTATTACATATTTTGGAACTGCATTGCTCATAATTGAACACAATTGTTCAGTTCTAATATATAATCAGAACAAGGATTAAATGACTAATTCTGTTGCTTCAGATAGGCCAGTCTCTTTCTGTGGTGTTCTTTCGTCAGATGGATGGTACCGTTATCAATAAAGTAGCAACAGCTGTTACGTATGTCCCCCTCCCCCTGCTGTGAGCCATGCTCTTGTGCAGCATTGTCTCAACAACAATAATTCTGGTTTCAGAACTGGATGTCCAAAGCAACATACAGGAGTGTTTGAAAAGTTTGTGAACCATTTAGATGTTTATATATTTTTGAAAAAAATTGACCTAAATCATCATCAGATTGTCACACAAGACCTAGAAGAATAAGACTCACTCATACTCTCTCCAGTATTACAATCACATTACAATGATTTGCTTATCCAAGTGTAAAAATCTTTCATTTTAATATTTAAAATGAATGTAAAATCATTTGTTAAAGTCTTTAAAGTGACCTGAACACTCAGTTTCACAATCTCTGCATGTATAAAGACTACCATAGTAAACAAAAAACCCTGCTATCATAGTTTATGAAGCTTACAAAGTCAACCAAAGTAAAGGAGTTACAAGACAAGTCTTTAAATTTGACGAATATGACAATACTCTTCTCGGTAACTAGCCACTTTTAGAGTGTAAAACATAAAGAACTGTTTACCATTTCTCTGAGTTTTCTTTCTGCACGAAGCTCTCTGTCCTGTGCCAACAGTGCTAATCTCTCATCCAACGGCATCGCAAAAAATATGTCATGAATGTCAAACAACGCTGCGCGTAGCTGAAAGAGACATATTCAAAACTCTTATTAACAACTGTTCAGAAACACTGTAGCTTTCTTACATAAATGTGCATTTAACGATGCAAATGCAGTATGTGAGCCCTTGGGAGATATCTGACATCTCTTGCAATTGATAACAACAGAAGGGTTTGTGGGGTTCATACATCAATTACATAGCAAAAGGGCACATTTTTAAAATTAACATTTCACTATATGCACTATGTTTGTACATTTATTTGTACTATTCTCAAGATGTGGGATGGTACTTTAACAGAAAAGATATCAGGGAATGCCAGGAAGTATTATACATTAAGAAGATCAGAACAGCTTTATATGTTGTATATTCCCTCACTGTCTCTATAAAAAGGTTTAGGGCATTAGCTTGTGGTTCTGGTATTAGTGGTACACTCCGTGACATCAGCTGAATCTTTAGTTAGAGAGAAGTAAACATTTAGGAAAGAGCCCCACGTTGTATTTATAAAATGTCACCAATGGCCTTTCTTGAAGAATCCGTGGCTTGTGTCCACTGACGATGTTTACCTGGGCTCGAACTCTCTCCTGCAGTGAGACGTCCTGGGTGGAGTAGTTACTTCTCTTCTGTGGTGCTTCTGTGTGAAAAGAAGAGATAAACTCTTGTGTGTCCTGTTGAAGCAAAAACACAAGGTAGAGATCTAGTGAAAGAGTGACTTTTTGGATTGAGTTGTCTTTATACGTGATGTCTAATAACAGGTAGCATACACATATGCACTGTAGTCAGTTGTGGGATACATGGCCTGTGGGGTTCATACCGGACAATAGCGGCATCATCCATACATGTACTGTAGTCAGTCAGGAAACATACTCAGAGAAGTTCACAGCTGATAACTGACTTGACTAGACAAGAACATTCATTTGCTGTTAACATCGACCTAGTTTAACCCTGTTTAACCTAGTTTAACTCTGTTTAACCTAGTTTAACCCTGTTAACATCAACCTAGTTTAACCATGTGCTGTACAGGGAAGCAGTCTTTCACATAAACCATTAAGACTACGGCTGTGGATGTCTTACATCTAAATTCAAACCACTAAGTTTCACCTTGACTGTCTGACGCAGATGTTTGACTTTTTCAGTGTTCAGTAGCCGGCGGGTAAGGAACCCTCGAGCAGTCGCACAGAGACGACACAGAGCCTTCTGCTGCTCTGCGTTTAACACCTACGAACAAACCGTGAGCACATCGTCTCACACAGTGAGTCCACCAAAGGTTTATAACACCAAAATGACAGTACAACCATAATCTAGATATGAACACATCGGGATCTCAGCCAGACCTCTCACACACCTGGCTTAGTCTGTTCCTTGGTTTATTCATTCCCCGGTTTGGACCCCATAGGTAAGCCACAGGTGGAATTGCAGATGCAAGAACAGCTAAAGCAACAGGAGACTGGAGACCTGTGGAAGAAACACAGTAATCATGGTCTGGTCATTCCTTTAACAGCGCCCAGTTCAGTAGAAGGCCTACTGTTTATTTACAATTGGTTTTGTAAGCTCTATTGTGCTTTTCCAATGAAACACTATTTTGAGTCGCTCCAGACAAGAGCGTGTGAAGAATGTAAATGGAATTAGTTTAATGCAATGAAAAGGACTTTTACTTAAATGCTATCAGGAATTCCGGACTGAGCTTCACGTCTTATATTGCTAGTGACACTACCCGTGTGCCAAGGCATGTGGCAGTCTGGTGAACTCTCAGCAGGGTTCATAGAACACGACGGGCAACGGGTGGGGCAACGGGTGGGGCAACGGGTGGGGCAACGCTACAACCGCCTCCCACTCACCTCCCACGTCCCCCGCAACAGCACACACACTGTCTTGATCCCTTAGTCGCCTCTCCTTCTCCTCCAGCTCCTGTGAAAGACACTTGCTTAGCAAATACAAAATAACAACAAAACATTCATCTCTAGCCTATATATATATATATAGGCTAGAGACGAATGTTTTGTTATATATATATAACAAAAGAATGCTCATGTACAGTTTTGGCAGTAGGATGGGCCTCCTGCTCCTGGGGTGTAGTTCTACACTCTGACCTGACTGAGGTGCTGTTGCTCTCTCTCCTGCTCGGCCATAAGCAGCGATATCTGCAGAGCGTGTTCCTCTTTCAGAGTTCTCTGAAGCTCCTCCAGAGTCTGGACCTGCCACTGTACCTCCTCTGTGAGAGACACTCCACATCATAAACACACCACAGACGTACACACGGGCGTTTTTACACTAGAACTGCCAAAGTTCTTTTCATCCATTTTCATCCCTTTCACGATATCATCTTCGTCTTTCCTCACCTGTCTTTTTCGCATCCACCATTGTACCAATGATGCTGTTTCCCTCGTTGACTAGCTGTCGTTTGTTACTGAATGACGAGGTAGGGAGGTCTAGGTTCAGGCTGGACCTCGGATGGGGTGATGTGGGACTTTCTAGCACAAACGGCGGGCTCAGCTGGGCAGGGGGTGAGCGGCGGTTGGGCGCCCTCTGCAGGACACCTGCCATAAAGCGGGGGATCCTCTCCTGGCTTCGGTCTATGGGAGGGCTCTGATGAGATGGACCCACGTTACTGTCCAGGGTGTGGCACCTCCTCCGGAAGCCGGCTTCTATGAGGCCATATCCTGCGTCTGGAGTACTGATGGTGCCATCTGATTCACTCACAGGGCTGGAACCCGAATGGCTTGCTCGTCGACTTGCACTGACTCCTTCACCGATCATCGGCCTCCTGTCAAAGCTTGGCAGATGCCCACAGCCCTGAGATCTCCTCCTAGATGCGACCCCTGCCTTGCCGGGGCTGAGAGGGTACGAGAGGAGAACGCTGCCGGCGGACAGTGGCCGACCACGGTGCGGTCTGGGGCTTAGGACAGAGTCTGTGTCCAGCACGCTGTGAGGAGAACAGCTGGACGAAGAGATGAAGCCCAGCACAGCCTCCATCACTGGTTCGGGCTTCTTGAAAGGGGGAGTCTTGGCCTGAACCGGGCTGATTGAGTTATGGAACTGGACAGAGCATGACGGGTCACTATTATTCACATCCACAGGACTGACCCTGTCATTCTCTTTACACTCTGGGGACACAGCCGCTAACACAGGTGACCTGCTGTGAACACTGGACTCTCGCCGACCTTCCTCCTTATCATTGTACTGCTGTGACCTCTGCAGTAGGTTCTGTAGACTTACTCCTTCATTCCCAATCTCCTCATCTCTCTCCATCTTCTCGCCATGATTTCTGCTGTTGGCGTCGGGATGCTCTGCCAGTGGACTCACAGAACGGTAACCGGTCAGTGTTTCTTCTCTTTTGTTTGTGAGCCCCACAGGGTCCTGCACTGTAACAGCATTCACTCTGTTCTCCAAGATCTTTTGAACCTGGTTGATCAGGTTATTCTGAGAGCACGTCAGTCTCTGGGCCTCTGATCTTAGAGCTCTGTGTCTGTACTGATCCATCTCCTCACGGTCCTTCTGACTCAGCTATACACACACACACACCACACACACACGCATGCACGCATGTGCACACGCACACACATATACACTTTAATTTTATGGATGAAATACATTTTACTTTTTTAAAAAGTACTGTATTATGTCCTGTATTATGTGAGTATATACAATACATACACACATATATACATCAAATATATATGTATGCACACACATATATATATATACATCAAAAGGCTGTGAAAACTTATTTACATTAAATAAACCTTTTCATTTTGGTTTTTTCAGTATGGAGTATTGTTTGTACATTTTTGAGGGGCAATTGGAAAAAGGCTGTAATATATACATATATTGTGACTGTTTTGTTTGACTGTTCACCATGTTGCCACATCCTTCTTACAGTATTAGTCCATCACTGGACTATGTTCATGCATGTATTTACAGTAAACGCTCATGTGTTTGTCATTGTTTCTTCTTTCATGTGTGTAACTCATGTTTGAACACCCCCCCCCCCCCCCCCCCCCCCCCATATGCTGATCATTGGTCTGCGTTCACCCCTGAGTGAGTGTTACCTTCAAATATGTTCACCTGATGTCCTCACACATGATGTTCTCTGAGAAGTTCCTTTTAGAGACCTACTGCCTGAATGCAGTTTCATATAGTAATATTTACCATGCGGTGACCTGAATTATAATTTGAAACACAATTTGGACTCCAGAATGTTCCATAGTGTCCTAAAAGTGGCATTTCCATTGCATTTCAGATTAACACAACACGAGCTGCAATATTCAAGCAAAATACCTTTGAACTTCCTAATAATAATGAGTTAGATTTTGTGATAACAAATGTGTGAACAAGATTATAATACACTATAAAACAAAGTTCTCTGATTGCTACAACGTTTGTATGCTTCAAGCATAAACTGTGTTTTTCATTTTTTATTAATTTGTGATGAATAGGGTAGAGAGTTGCTGATAAATTGTGTGAATTGTGAATTGAATTGTTCTGGATTTGTAACCACCGCTTATTATCTGCACCTACATGCCCAATGTGGAAATGCAAAATGTAAAGAGAACAATACAAGCTTTGCATATATGAATTAAATCTTCTTGCCATGTCATTTATTATTTGCCAATATAGCTCATGGCTCATTAAAAAACACAATGGGACAGGGCTTCTTTAGAGATCTGTGCTTTGAACACTAAAATCTGCAGTTTTGTACAGAAATACAATAAGTTCACTTCTGGCCTCTGTGTATAGATTGATTGTGATTTAAAGAATTCTGCTATTGGTAGTATACTATATATAGAATGACTTTAATACTGAGGCTGTCCGGTTTTATGACATGATATGCCTGCTGGACCTTGAACTCACCAGAGGTGACAGAACTGTCCTCCCATGGAAGTAAATGAAAGAGGGTGATGTCCACAGTCTAGGGGTATTTGTTTCACACATCCTTTCAGACTGTAGTTTAGTAAGAGTACGCAAATAGAACTCTTCGTAGGTTTCCATGTTTCCTTTAAAGGGAAAACAAGAAATGCAGGCGTTATCAGAAAAGAGTCAAAGTCTATGATTAACAAGTGATAGAAGGAAGTGTCATTTCACAGCCAGTTCCCTCAAGCACTCATATGAAACCTGGTTTCACTCAAGACATTCTCTCTCTGGATGTCTTGCAAATAAAACATCCATTAATGATCAAAGCTTTGGTTTCTCACTTAGGTGGTGTGTGACGAGAAAATCATAAGAGAACACGACGTGCATGGCTGAATGCTAAATCTGCATTTGGCATCACAACATGAAGGTCTCAGGTAAGGCTCACTGAGCACTGTGTCTGCATGTGGAAGAAACAGGAGAAACAGGAGAAACAGGAGACTCCCGTGGAGCTCTGGTGGGATATGGTTTTGCTTGCTAGCTTGCTCATGCTGTGGGAGCCACTGCTCTTTCAACTGAGCTTCTTAAAAGTGAACTGATTCAGGGAAAATAACAGTTTAAAGGAATTTGTGGGAGCCCTCTGTTTTTTCAGATAGAATTTGGAGTATCAACACACAAAACTCAGAATGCAGCTGAGTTTTTTCTTACTTTTGCCATTGCATTGACAAAAACTTATGGTAGGTGTCAAGGTGAGGGGGCCGGGTCGCCACCAGAGGGCGCGCATCCCGGCCAGCAGCCGATCCCAGCACACACCCCCGCGCATGCAACCACTCCCACAGTCACAATCACCAGTATACTGAACACCTGTTTCTTATTTACTTTGCTCTTCTTAAGCCCGCAGGTCGTCTGGTCCAGTGCTGCACATTGCCGCTACATGAGCGTCTCTGGTCTTTGCGTGTCCGTCACTGCGTTCCCTACCTGCGTGTGCGCTACGGGCTTTACCTTGCATCACTTATAGTGTGTGCGCTAAGAGCTTTACTAGTGTGCACTACGAGCTTTACCTTGCATCACTTATAGTGTGTGCGCTAAGAGCTTTACTGGTTTGGTTGCCATGGACAATAAACATCCTTCTGTTCAACCCCCGTCTCCGGCTGCCTCTGAATGTGCAGCCTGGAGCAGCCGGAGGCGAGGGCACCTCCGCTATAGAGGTATTGACCCACCAAGGCATCGCCCTGGGCAGACAACAGCAGGAGCTCTAGGAACTCCGCTCTATGGTGACCACTCTGACGAGCTGCATACAGGCTTTGTCAGCCTTCAGCTAAAATTCCCCTTGTAAGGTGTAGGGGCTTGGGGGCCCCCAGACATTGAGATTTCTGGTGATCTGAGATGTTGATGCTGTCATCCAGCTGTGTCTTGGCATCACTCTATTTGTGACTATGACTTGACTGGAAAGCAATGTCTCAGTGAGCCCTCATGCCTGTGGTCACCTCTGAACCCCTCCCTTTAGTTATGCTGCTATAGATTAGTCTGCCGGAACCACATGCTGATCACTGGCACGTGAGCTACGTACATTTAAATCAATGGTGGTTTAAATTCATGTCCACTCAGTCTGTATTATCTATCTTCTTGCATGGCTCTACCCAAGACGATTGGATACAGGCACCTGCAGGCACCTGGGGGATGGTCTGGCTGCCGGTGGATGTGCTGATACCGGGGTTCACCTGGGGAGTAACACTGCAGTCAGAGCCTACAATACCAGCATCACTGCTCCGACACGGAATGAAAGCCTGGCATTCATCAACAGACATTTACAGTGACAATATCAAAACCCAGAACTTTCAATTCTACCTTTTACCTAGTCTGATTGTGTGAATTGTGTGTGACTTGTGTATTTGTGTGTTAACGGGCCGCCCAATGGAGGATGGGTTCCCTTTTGAGTCCTGGTTCTCCCGAGGTTTCTTCCTATTCCCCACCATCATAGGGAGTTTTTCCTCGCCACTGTCGCCTTTGGCTTGCTCATTAGGGTTCTGGACCCATAGTATTGTTAACCTTGTAAACCCTGTAAAGCTGCTTTGCGACAACTTGAGTTGTTAAAAGCGCTATACAAATAAACTTTGATTGATTGATTGATTGAGCGCAGACGTCCACACCCTCTCTGAGACCGCGTACACCGATTCCTCCTCCCGCGCCCTACAACGGGGATCCGGAGCGCTGCGAGGGCTTCCTGGTTCAGTGCCAACTGTATTTCACCAGCATGCCCCACTGTGAGGATGCGGAGAAAGTCGCCTTCATGGTGAACCGGTTGCAGGGCAAGGCACTGGACTGGGGAGCAGCCCAGGTCAGCGCAGAGAAACCCTGTACCCGCAGCTACGACCAGTTCGTTCGCGAACTGCGGGCGGTGTTCAACCACCCCAGCCGTGGGAGGGTTTGTGGTCAGAGCCTGTTGCAGCTACGTCAGGGAAACCGTAGCGCTGCCGATTACGCCCTGGAGTTCCGGACCCTGGCCGCCAGAACCGGTTGGGATGAAGCCGCCCAGACAAACGTCTTCATAGCGGGGCAGAAACCCGACCTAAGGGCGGAACTGAGCTGTCGGCCCGAGGGAGAAGACCTGAACCAGGTGGTGCACCGAGCCATAACCGTGGACCGGCTGCTGCAGGAGCGAAAAGGAGGAGCGGCGCTTCCTCTCACCCCGCAGGCTCCCGTGCACACGCCGCCCCGTGAGACCACGACAGTCGAGCCCATGGACTTGGGTACTGCCGCCCCCCCCCTCTCGCTCGGACCGCTGGTCCGAGGAGGCGGCGGGCTAGGGTAAGTCTCTCTCTGATGGGTAACCTGTTAACGTGGGAGGCGTCAGTGTCTTACGGGGTGATGTCCTTATCTGTGTTTGTCCTAGTGGACTCGGGAGCCTCAGGGAACCTGATGAGGAGGAGCGTCGCTGAGCAGCTGAGGGTGCCCCTGATCAAACTGGAGAGACCGAGACGCTTGCACGCACTGGACGGGCGACCTGTGGGCGGGGGTTTTGTTTCTCACCGCACTGCACCAGTCACCATGCACGTTCAGGGCCGAAGGGAACTTATTAGTTTTTTTGTAATCCCTTCCACACGCTATTCCATCACGTTAGGTCTCCCCTGGTTTAAGCTCCACAACCCTGTCATCGACTGGTCCACGGGTAAGCTGCTGAAGTGGGTAGCGCCCCTACAGGGCACCCGGTTTCCCGCCCGTGTGTTCGCGGAATCCACCAGCGTTGAGAGCCCTAACATCAGCTCCACCCCAGTCATTCCCGCTCTGTACCGTGATCTAGCGGAGGTGTTCAGCGCTGCCAAGGCTACCCAGTTACCACCCCACCGACCCTGGGACTGTCACATCACCCTCAAGGCAGGTACTACGCCACCGCGCGGCCGAGTCTATCCACTTTCTCAGGAAGAGGAGCGGGTCATGGCTCAGTATGTTAAGGAGGCTCTCAGTCAGGGCTATATTACTCGCTCCACCTCTCCCGCCTCAGCCAGCGTCTTCTTCGTAAAGAAGAAAGACGGTGGTCTGAGGCCATGCGTAGATTACCGAGGGCTCAATTCCCTCTTAGTGAACTTTGCCTACCCGCTGCCTCTAGTGCCGTCGGCACTGGAGCAGTTAAGGAAGGCTAAAGTCTTCACTAAACTGGATCTGCACAGCGCCTACAACCTTATTCGCGTACGCGAGGGTGATGAATGGAAGACGGCGTTTAGTACCTCTACGGGGCACTACGAGTATCGCGTCTTGCCTTATGGCTTGGCGTCTGCTCCGTCATTCTTCCAGGCGTTCATTAATGAGGTCTCCTACGACCAACATGTGCGTGATGTAAGGGCAGTTCTGGGCACACTCTTGCGCAATCGTTTGTATTGCAAGCTCGAGAAGTGCAGTTCCATCTCAGTGAGATTAACTTCCTAGGCTACACCATTAGGCCAGGCTCTGTGCACATGCAGCACAGGAAGGTGGAGGCGGTCGTGAAATGGACGCAGCCTCACACACGGCGCGAGCTTCAGAGATTTCTGGGCTTCGCGAATTTTTATAAGCGGTTCATTCGCACATATAGCCAGATCGCAGAGCCCCTTACTGACATGCTGAGAGGGGGAGGAGTTAAGCTTCGCTGGACAGAGAGATCTACGAGAGCGTTCAACCAGCTGAAGCAAGCGTTTGTCGACGCGCCGGTTCTGCACCAACCGGATCCTAACCGTCCCTTTATAGTGGAGGTAGACGCGTCAAACGTGGGAGTAGGCGCGGTGTTATCACAACGGCCGAAAAAGCATAGCTCCCTTCGTCCCATAGCCTTCTACTCTAAGAAGCTCACCGCCGCCGAGCGCAACTACGGGGTGGGAGACCGTGAGTTGTTGGCTATGCGGAAGGCATTCGGTGAGTGGAGACATTGGCTGGAGGGAGCTAAGCATCCATTCACCGTGCTTACCGACCACAAAAACCTGGAATATATCAGGACCACGAAATGGATGAACGCCCGTCAAGCCAGGTGGTCTCTGTATTTCTCTCGTTTCAAGTTCCAGGTGACATACCGGCCAGGAGAGAAGAACCAGTGTGCGGATGCGCTATCTAGGTCCTTTCCTGGCAGTACGGAGTCGACGAGCGAGGAGCCGGTGCTTACGCCTGAGTGCGTCGTGGGAGCTTTGGAGTGGAAGATCGATCGGGAGATCGAGGCAGCGAACCCGCATCCAGGTTGCCCGCCGCACCGTAAGTACGTTCCCCCCGCGCACCGTAGTGCCCTCATCAGCTGGGCTCATACGTCAGTGGGGACGGGGCACCCAGGAGTGTCTAAAACGGCTCAGTTGTTGGGGGCTCGCTACTGGTGGCCGGGGCTGCACCGGGATGTGCTGCAGCAGGTGGCGTCCTGCGCGGTGTGTGCGCGGTGCAAGGTGCCACACACTCCTCCTGCGGGTAAGCTCCTCCCTCTCCCTGCACCCAAGCAGCCATGGACGCACATCGCCCTGGACTTCGTCACGGACCTCCCCCCGTCCGAGGAGAACATGGTCATCATGGTGGTGATAGACCGGTTCTTGAAGATGGTTCGCTTCCTCCCCTTGCGGGGCCTGCCCACCGGGTGAGAGACTGCGGATCTTCTGTTTCGGCACGTATTCCGGTAGTTCGGACTGCCTGAGGATATCGTGTCGGACAGGGGACCGCAGTTCACCTCGCGTGTGTGGCGGGAGTTCTTGTCCAAGCTGAACATCACGGTGAGCCTAACCTCTGGTTACCATCCGCAGGCTAACGGACAGGTGGAATGCGCGAACCAGGAGGTGGGAAAATTCCTGCGCGCTTACAGTAGCGAGCACGAGGACACATGGTGCGCCCTTCTGCCCTGGGCCGAGTACGCACAGGACTCCCTCACACATTCCAGCACGGTGATGACTCCGTTCGAGTGCGTGCTCGGTCGCCAGCTGCCGCTCTATCCTTGAAACGCCGCGTCCTCAGACCAGCCCATCATTGAGGAGTGGTGTAAGAGGAGCGAGAGGGTGTGGGAGGACACCCATCAGCGGCTGAAGGAGGCGATCCGGCGTTTCAAAAGGAAAGCCGACCATCGGAAGGGAGAGGCCCCATCTTATCAGGTAGGGGATAAGGTATGGGTCTCCACCGAAGATGGACGCCTGGGCAGGAGAGGTAAACTGGGGGAGAGATATGCCGGCCCGTACGTCATCTTGAGGCGGCTTAACCCAGTTACTTATCGCATCAGTCTGCCCGAAGACAGACGTGTGTCGCGTGCATTTCATGTGTCCGCTCTCAAGCCATACAGAGCAGGTGCATTGGAGGAGGCCTCGACGTCACGGCCACCCTCGCCGCTGCAGTTGTCGGACGGACCCGCGTACCTCGTGGAGAGGTTACTGGACTCGAGGCGCAGAAAAGGTGGCTTACAGTACCTGGTGGACTGGGTCGGATACGGCCTGGAGGAGCGCTCCTGGATACCGGCCTCTCAAGTGGTAGGCCCCTCCCTTATCGCCGACTTCCACAGGGAACATCCAGACCGGCCAGCTCCGCGGCGACAGGGAAGACCACGTGGGAGTCGATGGGAGGGGTCCTTGGGGGAGGGCTCTGTCACGGTGAGGGGGCCGAGTCGCCACCAGAGGGCGCGCATCCCGGCCAGCAGCCGATCCCAGCACACACCCCCGCGCACGCATTGTCCCACAGTCACAATCACCAGTATACTGAACACCTGTTTCTTATTTACTTTGCTCTTCTTAAGCCCGCAGGTCGTCTGATCCAGTGCTGCACATTGCCGCTACATGAGTGTCTCTGGTCTTGGCGTGTCCGTCACTGCGTTCTCTACCTGCGTGCACGCTAAGAGCTTTACCTTGCATCACTTGCAGTGCATGCGTTAAGAGCTTTACTAGTGTGCGCTACGGGCTTTACCTTGCATCACTTGCAGTGTGTGCGCTAAGAGCTTTACTGGTTTGGTTGCCATGGACAATAAACATCCTTCTGTTCAACCCCCGTCTCCGGCTGCCTCTGTCCCGACGCCTCCGGCGTCACAGTAGGTTAAAATAGGTTAAGGTGGACCTGACATTATAACATCTGAGTAATGTTTGAGGCTAGGAATGACTAGCAGTTCCTTTTTAAAATCTAATTTCTGCAAGAAATGAAACAATCACCACAGAAGCAGGCTGGTGTGTGAACTCACGCACGCATCATTATGACTAGAATATTTACAGTTGAAAATGGATACAGTATCAAAGCAGAATTGTGAACTCAAACATTATATTTGCAAGACAAGCACAACAGGAACTAGAACTACAGCTTAGGGAAATTAGTTGGGGAATGAGGAACTAGGGAAAGCAAAGCTAAAAACAAGAATTGCCTAAAATTTTGCACAACAATGGCACTGGGCAAAATAAGGGAACGGGGCAAAATATGCCACCTTAATGGAATGGGGAATATCTTTGCAGGTAACAGTACAAGAAATATACGGTAAACAGAAATCTTCACTAGATTCCATAATAGTATATTAATGGAGTATATCAATCTCACACAAAATGTCATAAGAAATGACTCATACATATGCTGGTTTAATGATAATTCTGTCAAGCAGAGAGAGAGAAAGAGAAAGAGAGATCATATTACACCTGCACTCCACTCACTGCACTGGTTACCTGTCAACTTTAGAATAGATTTTAAGGTTCTGGAGATAGTTTTTAAATGTCTTCATGGTCTTGCTCCTCTTTATCTCAGTGAAATGATGGTTAGATATGTTCCAGTCAGGTCTCTCAGGTCTTCAAACAGTAATCTACTGGTGATTCCTAAAAGCCGATTAAAGATTGGCGAGGGTGCTTTTAGCCACTATGGCCCAAAGCTCTGGAGCTCTCTTCCTGAAGAGCTCAGAGGCATTTCATCCCTGTACAGGTTTAGGAAGAGTCTCAAAACCTTCCTGTTTAGATCCGCTTTTAGCTGTTCGTTTTAGTTAAGCAACCCTAAATCTGTTCCATCTCATTTACTTTATTCACTTTATTACATTATTTTATTGTGTTGTTTCCTTTTATCTGTAATTTCTTAATATTTTCCTTTGTATTTTTATCTTTGCTTCCTTTTAAAGTTTCTTTTTAAATTTATTCTGTAACGCACTTTGAGTTGCATGTATGTATGAAAGGTGCTATACAAATATAGATTATTATTATTTTATCTGCATATAGAAGCTGGATTCTGAAACAGGAAGCTGGATTCTGAGCCTCACTCTTTAAAGCACCTGATCCTGCCAAGGTACCCTATGTTGTTGAAGACAAACTAAAGGCCCTGTAGACCCTAACCGGATATGCCTACACCAAGACGGACATTATTACATCTTTTCTTTTTCTTTTTATACTTTCTGTATAAATTGTTGTTGTTGTCATGGTGACCAGTGTCGGCCAGAGGAGAATGGGTTCCCCTCTGAGTCTTGGTTCCTCTCAAGGTTTCTTCCTCATGCCCAGTACTTTTTCCTTGCCACTGTCACCCTTGGCTTGCTCACTGGGGGCTTGGACTCGGACACTTGTAAAGCTGCTTTGTGACAACAACTGTTGTAAAAAGCGTTATATAAGTAAAATTTGATTGATTGATAGACCTGAGCCAAAGAATGTGGCTTACTTGAGAAGCTCCAGCTTTCTTTTCCAGATAAGCATGAGGATCAGATAACATTCCCGTCTGAAAGTAGGTTTGAAAGCAAGGTAGATTAAGTGACAAGATTCAGACATTAAGAAAGTATGTGATGTTTAACAGGGTTTGTGTACCTGTGTGGTTTATTTGGGGTACAGTGTGCGAATAGTTTTGCAGATATTTTGCAGTGAACTTTTTAAAACTTTAGTTGAAGTAGCATAAGAGTTGCTCTTAGAGTCTGCAAGAATGAACTGCAGAAGAAGCTCAGTTTTCTCCTCAGAAATGAGAAGAGTGAGAGTGTTTCAAAGCACCAACCCAGACAGACTGCTGGATCTGGGTGCTGACAGCATCGCAGATTTGGTGGGGTAATTTAAGGAATGTTTGAAGAAGTACATTTAAATCAGTGCAGCTTGGCATTTCTATAATGAATGTTTCTATCTCCATATTTATAATCAATCAGCCCTCCTCCATCTTGAACATTTGGGTGTAATTTAACAAAGATCCTGAAGAACGCACAGTACAAGTCCTATACGAGGCTTTGGGAAATGAAGCTGACAAATGAGATTTACAGGCCAGACTAGCGATGTGCAGTTGAACTATGTCGTTGGGTTGCAATGTTCAGTTTTAAGATCAGTTTTAAGGGCAGTCATGGCCTAGCGGTTAGGGAACTGGTCTTGTGACCGGAGGGTCGTGGGTTCGATCCCCAGACCTGAGGCCATGACTGAGGTGCCCCTGAGCAAGGCCCTTAACCCTCAATTGCTCACGTGTATAAAAATGAGATAAAAATGTAAGTCGCTCTGGATAAGGGCGTCTGCCAAATGCCATAAATGTAAATGTAAGATATTTTCTACATCTTCCTCAAAATGTACTGGACCTGATCCATATCATGGAAGTTATCTCAGCAGTTGTGTCCTCTGATTAGGAATCCCATGGGAAGCTCAATTTCAAGGCTCCACCTTTTAAAATGTACTGGGAATGTCATTGGAGGGCCCTTGTGTTGAACTCTATGATCCAAGCCAAGCAGCACCACCCCAATGGAGCCAAATACCATCTTACATGCTTCCTAACCAGTGGGTATACTTTCTACCTGAACAGTCAGAAATGTTGTACCCTACAATCATACACACAAGCATGGGCATTAAAGTACTAAAACAGCACTAGAGAAATTGTCATTTCACAAGCTTTTAAATAAAAACACAAAGTTATTCACTTGGTTTCCTATTTTAGAAGATGACATTTCTATTTATTGTGAACATATCAGTTAATTGAAATTATAAGTTGTGTCTGGGCTCTCCCCAATGTAATTCCCACTCTTCTTACCATAACCTAATCTCTCTACTGGCGGGGCTATTTTCACATTCCACTAAACCACTGCAGATGGGCCAGAAGGCAGGAGCCAATCAGGTGTTCAGCAATCCTGAACTCAGCCCTCTTCTCTCGCAGTGCCCTGTAGCTGTTAGCATCAGGCCCTTGATGCTTGCTTTCAGAACATTCATATGCATATATTCCATCCTAACCATTGTGAACTGTGAATGACATTTAGAGATAAGCCTTTCCCCAGTGGTGGGACAAGTTATCCAGGTCCTTCCAATGTACAGAGTTCCTCGCAACCTTCAAAAACCTGATCTCAGTGTTTGATCAAAGGACTTGCTCAACCTGCCGTGTATCCTAATGCTGTCGGCTCACTTTCTCATGACTCATTACTTTTTTCATTACTCATTACATCATTTTTAAATGCATTGTTTTGTTTTATTGACAATATATTGCATCTTTACTGTAATGTGCTGCATTTTGATTTGTCTCACACTTGTAGAACCTTGCAACTATTGCAACTATGCACCTGGAGAGTTAATGGAAATTTGCCATAAAAGTACTGGTTGCAAACTGGTTGCAAATTATTTGCATGTGTTCAGTGGCCACAGGAAATTCATGAAAAAGGCCACAGAAACATTTGTACAGAGAATATGACAGGTTTCCAAGTCAATGTCCAAATCATGAATCACTAGAACATGGAAGAATTAACATGTACGTTTAGCTCTTGTACTGCTATTGTGCAGTAGAATATCTCACTTATAAAATAATTAAGCTAAGTGGTTCAAATGGATTAGGGAGCTAACACAAACAGAGCTAAATCATTCACAGAAACAATGCCAGATAAAGTTAATAGTGTTCCAAAAAATATGTGGACAACTGCCAAAAAGTGCCTACTGTCAAAAACACGTTGACTAGAGATAAATCAGGAATGCCATCCTTAATAAAAAGTCCTATGACAAAATATATTTGTCATCTGTCAACCAAGTGTTAATATATCAGGACTTTGTTGTAAAACAAAACTCCTAATCATGAAGTCTACCAAAGAAATAATAAGCAAACAAGCACTAATGGGAGATTTTTGAAAACTGGAACTTGGGCCAAAGGATGCTACCTACTATGTTTTCAATGCTTTTGTTAACTAAATGCGTAGTAAATAAAAATAGCAAAGCGTCCGCTTTGCGCACTTTTTAGACGGTCCCTTAATGATTCCCTTGGTGACTAAAGCACCGTTCATCTGCATTTTTGAACATTTCTCCTCAGTGAAATTTATTGAAACAACGTCTAAAAATATCCGCCTGTATTTTATAATCCTGTCTTATCCTACATGTATTGCCTCTCGAGTTAAATACATCTTGTTAATCTTTTGGACATTTAATCTAATGAGAAATAATGAGAATATTCACCTAAATAAAACCAACTTTGCCATGGCATCATCGCGGAGACGATCAGAAGACGTTTTCTGAGCCTTGAGGCAGCGGCTTTGATCTGTAAACACTTCTGGAAATGATTAAATGTGGATGAGTTACATTTCAGTACAGCATTGTCTTCCAGTGTGTGATGTTCATGCGTAAATGTGAAATCGCAGTCTTGCACTAACAGGCGTGAAAAAATGCAAAGCATCATGTTGAGCCAAAATGCTTGAATTGTTATTAATTCATTTTGAAAACATTTTTTTGTGAAAGTAGCATGAAATACTTTCACTAAAACCCTTATCGACTATAAGCTATACAGGACATCATGTCGGTATTGGCATGGTCTAGCATACAAACTCCGGATCAATACCTCACAACAGCAGCCCGCACAAAAACACAAACCATTCTTTTTATTTAATAACACAATTTTGTGAAGGGAATCAAGACAGTTAACAGACCATATTTTAGCGGGTGTGTTGTTGCCTTGTGGCCTGTCTCGCCTTACCTTTTTGTTCGTTTTATTCGATGGTATGATCAGGTGTATTCCACGTCCCTAAAACAGACGTATTAAATAATAACGGTGTACAACACCACTCACATCAACACTACGACTGCCTTAACGACACTTTCGGTCAAAGGTACGTTTCCCATCCATTGCCTGACTCGCCTATATTGTCCGCCGGCTACAGCGCCTCCTAAGATCATGACGAGTGAGAATAAAGAATACTTGAGCACAGGCTGTTGTATACGTTCACTGCACTTGAAATCTTTGACTCTTAACTTGTTCCCCGTGACCTTTCGACTTAAAATATGACTCTAATGTTATTAGGTAATCCTATTAGGTACAGATTACAGTTTCTGACGACTGCTAAAATGCGTGTGTCCAATCTGTAGTCACATTTTCAAAACTCTAAACACAACATCAGTCTTCAGTGGCTATACTATTAGTTCAATTCATGTTGTTATAACACAAAATGCAGTCATTTTACATGTTTTATAATGTTTACATTTTCTAAACACTCAAGGTTATCCAATAACAAAATTCTGGATCATTTTTGCCTTATTTACAATTGCTTGTACACAGCATGTCAAAAATGAAAACCTAAGGTTCAAAACCTTAAATACTGTATAAAATGCAAAGTTCTGCAAAAACAAAGGCAGCTGAAAAGCTATTACTGTAATACATATTTTTTGCACATATAGATCAATGAAATAAAATGAAGTACAGTAATGTACCGGGTCAGAGAGGAGCAAATATAACAATTTGTCCTGCAATCTCAAGTGCTGGTTTGGTCCTTCACAAATGCCAGATTGGTCCCTATAACAGTGACCTCCTTCTTTAGTTTTTGAATGAACTCTACAAACAACTGGTTCCAGAAGCAGAAAGGGAACAGGTGGGAGGAAACACGAGGACATTTGTGATGGGACAATGTAGCATTCTGTCATTCTCATGTCATCACAAACTGGTTTATAGACCATCCAAGAGTGATGTCACTTTTCCTCCCGCCCATCTCGGAACTTTTTTCAGTCTGGAGGTGGAAGGTGTATGATCATTGGCCATGACCAAATGTCCCTCCTGAATGCAATGGATCCCGGCTGCAGAGACATTTCAGCTGAAGACTGCCAGGGGTGAATAAGGCATACCAAGCTTTTCTATCCTAGGTGCATGGCAAGGGCCAACATCAGATGTGATGTGGATACATTACACATAACAAGACTGTTCAGTTTTGTATCCTGTTTTTTTTTGTATGTGTGTATTTTTACACATATGGGACCATGGCTAATTATGTTTACAATTATGGTAATTTTTTTTGGGTTAGGCCACAATTTACAGTAATGTCCCTAATACAGTCAAATATATCCTTTACTGCAAAACTGTTACTGACTAATCTACATTCCATATAGTACCTAACAGTAAATATCACTCATTTTGTAGACAGTATGTTGCCAAAAAAGCACACATTTGAAAAAAAAAGTCCAAATGAAGCGGATTACAGTAAAAATGAACTGACTAAAAAAACAGATGTTACTGTAAAATATCTTGTAACGATTCAGAATAGGGGGAGTGACGCAATTGCAGAGTTTGGAATATTTATTAAAAAGGGGGTAACAAAACAGAAAAACAGAATACCGATAGGAACTACACCATACAACGTAAAGCTAATACTATATAACGAGACAGCGAAACAACTAAGCAGAGTTAACACACATATGAACATTACCGCAAGCTACATGAAGGGAATGTGGACAAACATAACACTAAGGGGAGTAACGGCGAAGGGGAGAGACAAAACCAGACTACAAATAAACACAACGAAGGAAGGACTACAACCGAACACGACGAGGTAAACATAAAAGGCTAAGCAAACTAGAATATACAAGCGACAGGGAAATTCACAACAGAGTAATCAAAAACCGAGACAGAGCACACGGAACAGAGCGGAAGGGGCGAACAAGAAAGAAACATACACTAACAGGACAACTAGGGGTACACGATATGACGATATAAAATCGTGAATGGCGAGGACGAGTGGAGAATCGCAGGCGATCTACCAAATTAGAGAAATCGTATAGATCGCCTTTGCCAATCAGTGCAATGACTTTTTAAAATTATCATCTGTCCATTTGGAAGATCTTTTGGTGGTTTAAGCAGCATGTCAAAAGAAGACTCAACATGACCAATCAGAGTTTTATACACTAGTGTCACATCAATTACTGATTAATATGGAAATTTTATTATGTACACACATTGTATTCAATGTGTCTTTGCTTACCTTCATCTTACAATGCTTGTTGTATCCTCTGCTGTTCCATTCGAGTTGTGCTTAAATAGTATGGGTGGAAAAATAAGAAAAACCAAATCAACCAAAACTCATACTAAGTGAAAAATGTAAAATGTCATCCCATTCATTATGATTCAGTAATGAAAATAATGGTGTCCTGTATCAAACTGTCTTCAATGTCTATACCTTTTAGTTATCACGAGCATTCTGCTGTCCATTTGGAAGATCTTGAGGTGGACTCAAGCAGCATGTGAATAGAAAAGTCAACATGACCAATGACAATATTACACACTAGTGTCACATCGATTACTGATTAATATGGACTTAATATGGACATTTATTATGTACACACGTTGTATTCAATGTGTCTTTGATTACCTTCATCTTACAAAGCTTGTTGTATCCTCTGCTGTTCCATTCGAGTTGTGCTCAAATAGTATGGGTGGAAAAATAAGAAATACCAAATCAACCAAAACTCATACTGAGTGAAAAATGTAAAATGTCATCCCATTCATTATGATTCAGTAATGAAAATATTGGTGTCCTGTATCAAACTCTCTTCAATGTCTATACCTTTTAGTTATCACGAGCATTCTGCTGTCCATTTGGAAGAGCTTGAGGTGGACTCAAGCAGCATGTGAATAGAAAAGTCAACATGACCAATCAGAGTTTCACACACTAGTGTCACATCAATTACTGATTAATATGGACATTTAATATGTACACACGTTGTATTCAATGTGTCTTTGATTACCTTCATCTTACAAAGCTTGTTGTATCCTCTGCTGTTCCATTCGAGTTGTGCTCAAATAATATGGGTGGAAAAATAAGAAAAACCAAATCAACCAAAACTCATACTGAGTGCAAAATGTAAAACGTCATCCCATTCATTATGATTCAGTAATGAAAATAATGGTGTCCTGTATCAAACTCTCTTCAATGTCTATACCTTTTAATTATCAGGAGCATTCTGCTGTCCATTTGGAAGAGCTTGAGGTGGACTCAAGCAGCATGTGAATAGAAAAGTCAACATGACCAATCAGAGTTTCACACACTAGTGTCACATCAATTACTGATTAATATGGACATTTAATATGTACACACGTTGTATTCAATGTGTCTTTGATTACCTTCATCTTACAAAGCTTGTTGTATCCTCTGCTGTTCCATTCGAGTTGTGCTCAAATAATATGGGTGGAAAAATAAGAAAAACCAAATCAACCAAAACTCATACTGAGTGCAAAATGTAAAACGTCATCCCATTCATTATGATTCAGTAATGAAAATAATGGTGTCCTGTATCAAACTCTCTTCAATGTCTATACCTTTTAATTATCAGGAGCATTCTGCTGTCCATTTGGAAGATCTTGAGGTGGACTCAAGCAGCATGTGAATAGAAAAGTCAACATGACCAATCAGGGTTTCACACACTAGTGTCACATCAATTACTGATTTTATTATGTACACACGTTGTATTCAATGTGTCTTTGATTACCTTCATCTTACAATGCTTGTTGTATTCTCTGCTGTTCCATTCGAGTTGTGCTCAAATAGTATGGGTGGAAAAATAAGAAAAACCAAATCAACCAAAACTCATACTGAGTGCAAAATGTAAAACGTCATCCCATTCATTATGATTCAGTAATGAAAATATTGGTGTCCTGTATCAAACTGTCTTCAATGTCTATACCTTTTAGTTATCACGAGCTTTCTGCTGTCCATTTGGAAGATCTTGAGGTGGACTCAAGCAGCATGTGAGTAGAAAAGTCAACATGACCAATCAGTTTCACACAGTAGTGTCACATCAATTACTGATTTTATTATGTACACAAGTTGTATTCAATGTGTCTTTGATTACCTTCATCTTACAATACTTGTTGTATCCTCTGCTGTTCCATTCGAGTTGTGCTCAAATAGTATGGGTGGAAAAATAAGAAAAACCAAATCAACCAAGACTCATACTAAGTGAAAAATGTAAAACGTCATCCCATTCATTATGATTCAGTAATGAAAATATTGGTGTCCTGTATCAAACTGTCTACAATGTCTATACCTTTTAATTATCACGAGCATTCTGCTGTCCATTTGGAAGATCTTGAGGTGGACTCAAGCAGCATGTGAATAGAAAAGTCAACATGACCAATCAGAGTTTTATACACTAGTGTCACATCAATTACTGATTAATATGGCCATTTATTATGTACACACGTTGTATTCAATGTGTCTTTGATTACCTTCATCTTACAAAGCTTGTTGTATCCTATGCTGTTCCATTCGAGTTGTGCTCAAATAATATGGGTGGAAAAATAAGAAAAACCAAATCAACCAAAACTCATACTGAGTGCAAAATGTAAAACGTCATCCCATTCATTATGATTCAGTAATGAAAATAATGGTGTCCTGTATCAAACTCTCTTCAATGTCTATACCTTTTAATTATCAGGAGCATTCTGCTGTCCATTTGGAAGAGCTTGAGGTGGACTCAAGCAGCATGTGAATAGAAAAGTCAACATGACCAATCAGAGTTTCACACACTAGTGTCACATCAATTACTGATTAATATGGACATTTAATATGTACACACGTTGTATTCAATGTGTCTTTGATTACCTTCATCTTACAAAGCTTGTTGTATCCTCTGCTGTTCCATTCGAGTTGTGCTCAAATAATATGGGTGGAAAAATAAGAAAAACCAAATCAACCAAAACTCATACTGAGTGCAAAATGTAAAACGTCATCCCATTCATTATGATTCAGTAATGAAAATAATGGTGTCCTGTATCAAACTCTCTTCAATGTCTATACCTTTTAATTATCAGGAGCATTCTGCTGTCCATTTGGAAGATCTTGAGGTGGACTCAAGCAGCATGTGAATAGAAAAGTCAACATGACCAATCAGGGTTTCACACACTAGTGTCACATCAATTACTGATTTTATTATGTACACACGTTGTATTCAATGTGTCTTTGATTACCTTCATCTTACAATGCTTGTTGTATTCTCTGCTGTTCCATTCGAGTTGTGCTCAAATAGTATGGGTGGAAAAATAAGAAAAACCAAATCAACCAAAACTCATACTGAGTGCAAAATGTAAAACGTCATCCCATTCATTATGATTCAGTAATGAAAATATTGGTGTCCTGTATCAAACTGTCTTCAATGTCTATACCTTTTAGTTATCACGAGCTTTCTGCTGTCCATTTGGAAGATCTTGAGGTGGACTCAAGCAGCATGTGAGTAGAAAAGTCAACATGACCAATCAGTTTCACACAGTAGTGTCACATCAATTACTGATTTTATTATGTACACAAGTTGTATTCAATGTGTCTTTGATTACCTTCATCTTACAATACTTGTTGTATCCTCTGCTGTTCCATTCGAGTTGTGCTCAAATAGTATGGGTGGAAAAATAAGAAAAACCAAATCAACCAAGACTCATACTAAGTGAAAAATGTAAAACGTCATCCCATTCATTATGATTCAGTAATGAAAATATTGGTGTCCTGTATCAAACTGTCTACAATGTCTATACCTTTTAATTATCACGAGCATTCTGCTGTCCATTTGGAAGATCTTGAGGTGGACTCAAGCAGCATGTGAATAGAAAAGTCAACATGACCAATCAGAGTTTTATACACTAGTGTCACATCAATTACTGATTAATATGGCCATTTATTATGTACACACGTTGTATTCAATGTGTCTTTGATTACCTTCATCTTACAAAGCTTGTTGTATCCTATGCTGTTCCATTCGAGTTGTGCTCAAATAATATGGGTGGAAAAATAAGAAAAACCAAATCAACCAAAACTCATACTGAGTGCAAAATGTAAAACGTCATCCCATTCATTATGATTCAGTAATGAAAATATTGGTGTCCTGTATCAACCTGCCTTCAATGTCTATACCTTTTAGTTATCAGGAGCATTCTGCTGTCCATTTGGAAGATCTTGAGGTGGACTCAAGCAGCATGTGAATAGAAAAGTCAACATGACCAATCAGAGTTTCACACTCTAGTGTCACATCAATTACTGATTTTATTATGTACACACGTTGTATTCAATGTGTCTTTGATTACCTTCATCTTACAAAACTTGTTGTATCCTCTGCTGTTCCATTCGAGTTGTGCTCAAATAGTATGGGTGGAAAAATAAGAAAAACCAAATCAACCAAAACTCATACTAAGTGAAAAATGTAAAACGTCATCCCATTCATTATGATTCAGTAATGAAAATATTGGTGTCCTGTATCAAACTCTCTTCAATGTCTATACCTTTTAGTTATCAGGAGCATTCTGCTGTCCATTTGGAAGATCTTGAGGTGGACTCAAGCAGCATGTGAATAGAAAAGTCAACATGACCAATCAGAGTTTCACACACTAGTGTCACATCAATTACTGATTAATATGGACATTTATTATGTACACACGTTGTATTCAATGTGTCTTTGATTACCTTCATCTTACAAAGCTTGTTGTATCCTCTGCTGTTCCATTCGAGTTGTGCTCAAATAATATGGGTGGAAAAATAAGAAAAACCAAATCAACCAAGACTCATACTAAGTGAAAAATGTAAAACGTCATCCCATTCATTATGATTCAGTAATGAAAATATTGGTGTCCTGTATCAAACTGTCTTCAATGTCTATACCTTTTAGTTATCACGAGCTTTCTGCTGTCCATTTGGAAGATCTTGAGGTGGACTCAAGCAGCATGTGAATAGAAAAGTCAACATGACCAATCAGAGTTTTATACACTAGTGTCACATCAATTACTGATTAATATGGCCATTTATTATGTACACACGTTGTATTCAATGTGTCTTTGATTACCTTCATCTTACAAAGCTTGTTGTATCCTCTTCTGTTCCATTCGAGTTGTGCTCAAATAGTATGGGTGGAAAAATAAGAAATACCAAATCAACCAAGACTCATACTAAGTGAAAAATGTAAAACGTCATCCCATTCATTATGATTCAGTAATGAAAATATTGGTGTCCTGTATCAAACTGTCTTCAATGTCTATACCTTTTAGTTATCACGAGCTTTCTGCTGTCCATTTGGAAGATCTTGAGGTGGACTCAAGCAGCATGTGAATAGAAAAGTCAACATGACCAGAGTTTCATACACTAGTGTCACATCAATTACTGATTAATATGGAAATTTTATTATGTACACACATTGTCTTCAATGTGTCTTTGCTTACCTTCATCTTACAATGCTTGTTGTATCCTCTGCTGTTCCATTCGAGTTGTGCTCAAATAGTATGGGTGGAAAAATAAGAAAAACCAAATCAACCAAAACTCATACTGAGTGCAAAATGTAAAACGTCATCCCATTCATTATGATTCAGTAATGAAAATAATGGTGTCCTGTATCAAACTCTCTTCAATGTCTATACCTTTTAATTATCAGGAGCATTCTGCTGTCCATTTGGAAGATCTTGAGGTGGACTCAAGCAGCATGTGAATAGAAAAGTCAACATGACCAATCAGAGTTTCACACACTAGTGTCACATCAATTACTGATTTTATTATGTACACACGTTGTATTCAATGTGTCTTTGATTACCTTCATCTTACAATGCTTGTTGTATCCTCTGCTGTTCCATTCGAGTTGTGCTCAAATAGTATGGGTGGAAAAATAAGAAATACCAAATCAACCAAGACTCATACTAAGTGAAAAATGTAAAACGTCATCCCATTCATTATGATTCAGTAATGAAAATATTGGTGTCCTGTATCAAACTGTCTTCAATGTCTATACCTTTTAGTTATCACGAGCTTTCTGCTGTCCATTTGGAAGATCTTGAGGTGGACTCAAGCAGCATGTGAATAGAAAAGTCAACATGACCAGAGTTTCATACACTAGTGTCACATCAATTACTGATTAATATGGAAATTTTATTATGTACACACATTGTCTTCAATGTGTCTTTGCTTACCTTCATCTTACAATGCTTGTTGTATCCTCTGCTGTTCCATTCGAGTTGTGCTCAAATAGTATGGGTGGAAAAATAAGAAAAACCAAATCAACCAAAACTCATACTGAGTGCAAAATGTAAAACGTCATCCCATTCATTATGATTCAGTAATGAAAATAATGGTGTCCTGTATCAAACTCTCTTCAATGTCTATACCTTTTAATTATCAGGAGCATTCTGCTGTCCATTTGGAAGATCTTGAGGTGGACTCAAGCAGCATGTGAATAGAAAAGTCAACATGACCAATCAGAGTTTCACACACTAGTGTCACATCAATTACTGATTTTATTATGTACACACGTTGTATTCAATGTGTCTTTGATTACCTTCATCTTACAATGCTTGTTGTATCCTCTGCTGTTCCATTCGAGTTGTGCTCAAATAGTATGGGTGGAAAAATAAGAAAAACCAAATCAACCAAAACTCATACTGAGTGCAAAATGTAAAACGTCATCCCATTCATTATGATTCAGTAATGAAAATATTGGTGTCCTGTATCAAACTGTCTTCAATGTCTATACCTTTTAGTTATCACGAGCTTTCTGCTGTCCATTTGGAAGATCTTGAGGTGGACTCAAGCAGCATGTGAATAGAAAAGTCAACATGACCAATCAGAGTTTCACACACTAGTGTCACATCAATTACTGATTAATATGGACATTTATTATGTACACACGTTGTATTCAATGTGTCTTTGATTACCTTCATCTTACAAAGCTTGTTGTATCCTCTGCTGTTCCATTCGAGTTGTGCTCAAATAATATGGGTGGAAAAATAAGAAAAACCAAATCAACCAAGACTCATACTAAGTGAAAAATGTAAAACGTCATCCCATTCATTATGATTCAGTAATGAAAATATTGGTGTCCTGTATCAAACTGTCTTCAATGTCTATACCTTTTAGTTATCACGAGCTTTCTGCTGTCCATTTGGAAGATCTTGAGGTGGACTCAAGCAGCATGTGAATAGAAAAGTCAACATGACCAATCAGAGTTTTATACACTAGTGTCACATCAATTACTGATTAATATGGCCATTTATTATGTACACACGTTGTATTCAATGTGTCTTTGATTACCTTCATCTTACAAAGCTTGTTGTATCCTCTTCTGTTCCATTCGAGTTGTGCTCAAATAGTATGGGTGGAAAAATAAGAAATACCAAATCAACCAAGACTCATACTAAGTGAAAAATGTAAAACGTCATCCCATTCATTATGATTCAGTAATGAAAATATTGGTGTCCTGTATCAAACTGTCTTCAATGTCTATACCTTTTAGTTATCACGAGCTTTCTGCTGTCCATTTGGAAGATCTTGAGGTGGACTCAAGCAGCATGTGAATAGAAAAGTCAACATGACCAGAGTTTCATACACTAGTGTCACATCAATTACTGATTAATATGGAAATTTTATTATGTACACACATTGTCTTCAATGTGTCTTTGATTACCTTCATCTTACAAAGCTTGTTGTATCCTCTGCTGTTCCATTCGAGTTGTGCTCAAATAATATGGGTGGAAAAATAAGAAAAACCAAATCAACCAAGACTCATACTAAGTGAAAAATGTAAAACGTCATCCCATTCATTATGATTCAGTAATGAAAATATTGGTGTCCTGTATCAAACTGTCTTCAATGTCTATACCTTTTAGTTATCACGAGCTTTCTGCTGTCCATTTGGAAGATCTTGAGGTGGACTCAAGCAGCATGTGAATAGAAAAGTCAACATGACCAATCAGAGTTTTATACACTAGTGTCACATCAATTACTGATTAATATGGCCATTTATTATGTACACACGTTGTATTCAATGTGTCTTTGATTACCTTCATCTTACAAAGCTTGTTGTATCCTCTTCTGTTCCATTCGAGTTGTGCTCAAATAGTATGGGTGGAAAAATAAGAAATACCAAATCAACCAAGACTCATACTAAGTGAAAAATGTAAAACGTCATCCCATTCATTATGATTCAGTAATGAAAATATTGGTGTCCTGTATCAAACTGTCTTCAATGTCTATACCTTTTAGTTATCACGAGCTTTCTGCTGTCCATTTGGAAGATCTTGAGGTGGACTCAAGCAGCATGTGAATAGAAAAGTCAACATGACCAGAGTTTCATACACTAGTGTCACATCAATTACTGATTAATATGGAAATTTTATTATGTACACACATTGTCTTCAATGTGTCTTTGCTTACCTTCATCTTACAATGCTTGTTGTATCCTCTGCTGTTCCATTCGAGTTGTGCTCAAATAGTATGGGTGGAAAAATAAGAAAAACCAAATCAACCAAAACTCATACTGAGTGCAAAATGTAAAACGTCATCCCATTCATTATGATTCAGTAATGAAAATAATGGTGTCCTGTATCAAACTCTCTTCAATGTCTATACCTTTTAATTATCAGGTGTTACGCCTCGCCGCCGATCTCGGCGGTGACGCGTTGGTTTAAACGTAGTGAGGACTCAAACGCGACCCGATAAATCAAACGGCAAAAAACTGCCAAATGAAACCTCCGCGAATGCGGGAAAAAATGAAAACAAAAAACCCCAGAGGGAAACAACAGAAAGACAACACGGAGTATCTCGACGTGTGCAAAGACCAGGTAAGTAAAACAAACAAAAAACACGCGGAAAGAAATACAACGCGTCCAAAAAAGAAAAATGGGAAAAAACGAAAAGTACACGGAGGCAAACTCGACGTGTCAGAGGGGAAGGGAAAAAATAAGAAACAAAAGAGGAAGCTATGGTAACAAGACCAATAGCTTCTACCTGGTTACCTGCCAGTCTGTTAACCAGAACACTGGAGAACAAACCAACAAAGAACAAAGAGGGAAAAGACAGAAGGAAACAAAAAACAACCTGAGAACACTCAGGGTTGAAACAGGAGAACTAGAGAAACGAGAGGAAATCTAGAGACGAGAGAAAACTGGCTTGGGCTGTGTGTGCATAGAACAACAAACAACTTCAGCAATGAGTTGCTGAAGTCGCTTGTCTTAAAAAGGCTGTAGAACAGGTGCATCCTATCGGGCTTGATTGCCCCTGGTTACAGCTCGCGGGCTCCGCCTAGTGGCAGCAGGAGTCACGTGCCTGGGTCGAACCCTGACAGAACCCCCCCCTCTGGGCCCGAGTCCCCGCGGGCCCAGGGCCACAGCCCTGTCGCGATAAAAGGAGGTGATCAGGGAACGATCCAGGATGCGCGCCCTGGGGACCCAAGACCGCTCTTCAGGCCCATAACCCTCCCAATCCACCAGAAACTGGTCCCGCCCCCTAACCCTACGGACGTCCAAAAGACGTCGCACAGTGTAAACCGGACCCCCACCAACCATACGCGGCGCAGGAGGAGCCGGGGCGGGAGAAGAACCACACAAGTACGGACGGAGGTGGGACACGTGGAACACCGGGTGGACACGCATGGACGGAGGGAGAACCAGACGGTAGGTAACCGGGTTGATGCGACGGTCTATCTTAAATGGACCCAGGAAGCGAGGAGCCAGTTTCTTAGTACCACCCCGAACCGGTAAGTTTCCAGCCGCCAACCACACACGCTGCCCAGGACGGAAGGACAGCGCAGGGAGACGGTGCTTGTTGGCGCTGCGGCAATAGGTGGAGGAGGCCTTCAACAAGGCCGAGCGGGCCCTTGACCATGCCTTGCGGCAGCGCCGAAACTGAGCCCTAGCGGAAGGCACAGCCACGGCTTGTTCGTGGTCTGCAAACAGCGGAGGGGCGTATCCGAACAAGCACTCGAAGGGTGACATGCCCAGAGCCGAATGCCACAGCGTGTTGTGGGCGTACTCGGCCCACAACAAGTGGTCAGCCCAGGACGCAGGGTTAGAGGAAGCCAGGCACCTGAGGGTCTGTTCCAGGTCCTGGTTTACGCGCTCAGTCTGGCCATTGGACTGGGGATGGAAACCCGAAGACAGGCTAGCGGAGGCGCCGAGAAGGGACAGGAACGCCTTCCAAAAGCTGCTGGCGAACTGGGGCCCTCTATCGGACACCACGTCCTGAGGGAACCCGTAATTGCGGACAACATGGATGAGCAAGAGAGACGCGGTCTCCCGGGCGGAGGGCAGTTTGGGCAGGCCGATAAACTTACTAAACTTGGAAAACCTGTCCACGACCACGAGAATGGTGGTAAGTCCTTTAGAGGACGGAAGCCCGGTGACGAAGTCAAGGGAGATATGAGACCACGGTCTGGAGGGTGTGGGTAACGGGTGCAACAACCCCCTAGGCTTGTTGCGTGGCGCCTTACTTCGGTTACACACCTCGCAGGAGGCTACAAAGTCGCGGATCTCCTGATCCATAGCTGGCCACCAAAACCTTCGTCTTATGAGCTCGGCGGTCCGCCTAGCTCCAGGGTGCGCTGCGTAACGTTCAGTGTGTCCCCACAAGAGGACCTTGCGCCGGACGGTCGAGGGGACGTACAGACAGCCAGGAGGAACACTACTAGGCCCGGGTTCATTGGCGAGTTCGTCCTGCACGGTTTTTTCTATACCCCACCTGATGGGTGCCACTACAACCCCCGGGGGAAGCACGGTTTCCGGGGAACTGTCAACATGAGGAGGTTCCCACTGCCGAGACAAAGCGTCGGGCTTAGTGTTTTTAGAACCCGGACGATATGACAACGTGAAATTGAAACGGCTAAAAAACAGGGCCCACCTAGCCTGTCTAGCGTTGAGACGCTTGGCCTGCTGGAGGTACGTCAGGTTCTTATGGTCAGACCAGACCAGAAAAGGGTGACGAGCTCCCTCCAGCCAGTGCCGCCACTCCTCTAAGGCCATTTTAACGGCCAGGAGTTCTTTGTCCCCTACGTCATACCGCCTTTCCGTGGGGGTGAACCGGTGCGAAAAGTAGGCGCAGGGGTACAGCTTAGGCGGTTTCCCGACTCTCTGAGAGAGAACCGCCCCAACGCCCAAATCAGAGGCATCAGTTTCAACAATGAAAGGGAGTTCGGGGTCCGGAACCCGCAACACCGGAGCACTGGTAAAAAGACCCTTAAGCGTCTCGAACGCCTTCTGGGCTTCAGGGGTCCACGTGAATCTCCCCAACTTCTTACTAGTAAGGGCAGAGAGCGGAGCAGCAAGGGAACCAAAATTTCTGATAAACCGTCTATAGAAGTTTGCAAAACCCAGAAAGCGTTGAACCAAACGAACGGACGTGGGCACGGGCCACTGAGTAACGGCTTTGATTTTGGCGGGGTCCATAGCCAGGTGACCCTTAGCGACTATGAACCCCAAGAAGGCCACCTCGGAGACGTGGAACAATGATTTCTCCAGCTTAATGTAGAGGTGGTTCTCTAATAACAACTGGAGAACGCGGCGAACATGTTGCTGATGCTCGGTGATGGTACGGCTATATATCAGGATGTCGTCGAGATAAACATAGGCGTATTCATCCAGAGCCTCCCTAAGAACACCATTAACGAACCTCTGAAAAGCCGCGGGTGCGTTCATAAGACCAAACGGCATGACTAAATATTCGTAATGACCAGAGGGAGTATTGAAGGCGGTTTTCCACTCGTCGCCTTCTCTGACTCTCAACAGATTATACGCGCTCCTGAGATCTAACTTAGTATAAACCGTTGCCCGTTGAAGGGCCTCGAAGGCGGAAGACATAAGAGGCAAAGGGTGACGGTCTTTGATGGTGATCTTGTTAAGTCCCCTGTAGTCGATACAAGGACGGAGACCCCCATCTTTTTTTCCTACAAAGAAGAAACCTGCACCAGCGGGAGAGGTAGAGGGACGGATAGTACCCGCAGCGAGCGCTTCCTGAATGTAGGTTTCCATAGCCTTGCGTTCAGGTAGTGCCAAAGAAAATAAACGCCCCCTAGGAGGAGTAGTGCCAGGTAAGAGATTAATAGCTATGTCGCAGGCCCTATGCGGGGGTAGGAAACCCGCCTTGCGTTTGCTAAATACGTCTTTTAAGTCGTGGTAAACAGCAGGGACTTTTTCTAAACCCGCTATTTCCTCTGGTCTCTCCCCGGGTTTACTGCAGCGTGGCACCAAGCATGATTGTTCGCATACTTTACTCCATCGGTTGATAGAAAGGTTGAGCCAGTCAACATCAGGGTTGTGGCGTTGAAGCCAGGGAAACCCCAAAATCAGCTGCAGTTTAGGAGCAGCGATGACATAAGGGGTGAGTGTTTCGTGATGGTTCCCTATAGTAACCGTTAGAGGAACAGTCTGGTGGGTAACATCACCTGAAGTGAGCATCTTGCCGTCTACGGCGGACACTGAGAGAGGCTTCTCTAAGGGAACCAGAGGTATGGAGAGGGAAGCTACTAGGTTGGAGTCGATGAAATTACCAGTGGCCCCCGAGTCTACGAGAGCCACAACCCGGTGTTCGTCAGAACCCCTCCATGAGACTACTACGTGGGGCATCAGACCGCAGTTGGGGACATAAGCACCATGACCCGTCGGTGCAACCCCATTAACTTGCCGAGTCTGCCCTTTTCCCTGAAGTTCGGGGCATTCGGCGATCCTATGACCAGCCCGGCCGCAATAGAGACACTTGCCCTCTCGTAAGCGAGTTTGTCTTTCTTGAAGAGAGAGACGAGTGTGCCCTAACTGCACGGGCTGTTCTGAAGTTTCGCCGTTCCCCTGAGCAGTCTTGAGTACAGGAGACACTGGTTTAATACTGGACGGAGCGAACAAACGGCGGTGTTTGCGCTCCCGTAACCGATTGTCCAACCGAACTGTGAGTTCTATAGCGTCATCTAAATCGCTGGGTGGCTCTCTGAGGGACAGTTCGTCCTTTATCTCTTCGCTTAGACCTTCTGTGTATATAGCCCCCAGTGCTTCTGAACCCCAGTTGCTCTCTGCCGCCAGAGTGCGGAACTCTAATGAGTATTCTGCCACAGTAGATCTGCCCTGTTGTAAACGCAACAGTTTCGACGCGACAATACCTCCAGAAGCCGGATGAAAAAACGTCTGCCGCATAGCCCTAGAAAACCGTTCGAAAGAGGAACAGAGTTCGGGTTGATTCTCCCACACGGGTGTAGCCCACCGTAGTGCTCTCCCTGAAAGCAACGCCATCACATAAGCCACTTTTGCACGCTCTGTGGGAAAACGGGATGGCTGCTGCTCGAAAATCAGAGAGCACTGTAATAAAAACCCCCTACACTCGTTGGGATCACCACTATAACGTGCCGGAGCGGGCAATGCGGGTTCTGTACGGGAATCGGCAAGCAACCCCACAGCTCCGGAGAAAACCGGAGGACTGGCAGCTGTCACGGGCGGATCTGGCTTTTGAACCGCGAGAGAGATAGCCTGGAGCTGGGTAAGTACTTCCCGAAGAGATTGCTCGTGCCTGCCGATAGCCTGCCCTTGCATAGCGAGGGCATTCCGCACCACGTCGGCTGACGGGTCAGCTGAGTCCATAACGGCTGAAGTTGTTCTGTTACGCCTCGCCGCCGATCTCGGCGGTGACGCGTTGGTTTAAACGTAGTGAGGACTCAAACGCGACCCGATAAATCAAACGGCAAAAAACTGCCAAATGAAACCTCCGCGAATGCGGGAAAAAATGAAAACAAAAAACCCCAGAGGGAAACAACAGAAAGACAACACGGAGTATCTCGACGTGTGCAAAGACCAGGTAAGTAAAACAAACAAAAAACACGCGGAAAGAAATACAACGCGTCCAAAAAAGAAAAATGGGAAAAAACGAAAAGTACACGGAGGCAAACTCGACGTGTCAGAGGGGAAGGGAAAAAATAAGAAACAAAAGAGGAAGCTATGGTAACAAGACCAATAGCTTCTACCTGGTTACCTGCCAGTCTGTTAACCAGAACACTGGAGAACAAACCAACAAAGAACAAAGAGGGAAAAGACAGAAGGAAACAAAAAACAACCTGAGAACACTCAGGGTTGAAACAGGAGAACTAGAGAAACGAGAGGAAATCTAGAGACGAGAGAAAACTGGCTTGGGCTGTGTGTGCATAGAACAACAAACAACTTCAGCAATGAGTTGCTGAAGTCGCTTGTCTTAAAAAGGCTGTAGAACAGGTGCATCCTATCGGGCTTGATTGCCCCTGGTTACAGCTCGCGGGCTCCGCCTAGTGGCAGCAGGAGTCACGTGCCTGGGTCGAACCCTGACATCAGGAGCATTCTGCTGTCCATTTGGAAGATCTTGAGGTGGACTCAAGCAGCATGTGAATAGAAAAGTCAACATGACCAATCAGAGTTTCACACACTAGTGTCACATCAATTACTGATTTTATTATGTACACACGTTGTATTCAATGTGTCTTTGATTACCTTCATCTTACAATGCTTGTTGTATCCTCTGCTGTTCCATTCGAGTTGTGCTCAAATAGTATGGGTGGAAAAATAAGAAATACCAAATCAACCAAGACTCATACTAAGTGAAAAATGTAAAACGTCATCCCATTCATTATGATTCAGTAATGAAAATATTGGTGTCCTGTATCAAACTGTCTTCAATGTCTATACCTTTTAGTTATCACGAGCTTTCTGCTGTCCATTTGGAAGATCTTGAGGTGGACTCAAGCAGCATGTGAATAGAAAAGTCAACATGACCAGAGTTTCATACACTAGTGTCACATCAATTACTGATTAATATGGAAATTTTATTATGTACACACATTGTCTTCAATGTGTCTTTGCTTACCTTCATCTTACAATGCTTGTTGTATCCTCTGCTGTTCCATTCGAGTTGTGCTCAAATAGTATGGGTGGAAAAATAAGAAAAACCAAATCAACCAAAACTCATACTGAGTGCAAAATGTAAAACGTCATCCCATTCATTATGATTCAGTAATGAAAATAATGGTGTCCTGTATCAAACTCTCTTCAATGTCTATACCTTTTAATTATCAGGAGCATTCTGCTGTCCATTTGGAAGATCTTGAGGTGGACTCAAGCAGCATGTGAATAGAAAAGTCAACATGACCAATCAGAGTTTCACACACTAGTGTCACATCAATTACTGATTTTATTATGTACACACGTTGTATTCAATGTGTCTTTGATTACCTTCATCTTACAATGCTTGTTGTATCCTCTGCTGTTCCATTCGAGTTGTGCTCAAATAGTATGGGTGGAAAAATAAGAAATACCAAATCAACCAAGACTCATACTAAGTGAAAAATGTAAAACGTCATCCCATTCATTATGATTCAGTAATGAAAATATTGGTGTCCTGTATCAAACTGTCTTCAATGTCTATACCTTTTAGTTATCACGAGCTTTCTGCTGTCCATTTGGAAGATCTTGAGGTGGACTCAAGCAGCATGTGAATAGAAAAGTCAACATGACCAGAGTTTCATACACTAGTGTCACATCAATTACTGATTAATATGGAAATTTTATTATGTACACACATTGTCTTCAATGTGTCTTTGCTTACCTTCATCTTACAATGCTTGTTGTATCCTCTGCTGTTCCATTCGAGTTGTGCTCAAATAGTATGGGTGGAAAAATAAGAAAAACCAAATCAACCAAAACTCATACTGAGTGCAAAATGTAAAACGTCATCCCATTCATTATGATTCAGTAATGAAAATAATGGTGTCCTGTATCAAACTCTCTTCAATGTCTATACCTTTTAATTATCAGGAGCATTCTGCTGTCCATTTGGAAGATCTTGAGGTGGACTCAAGCAGCATGTGAATAGAAAAGTCAACATGACCAATCAGAGTTTCACACACTAGTGTCACATCAATTACTGATTTTATTATGTACACACGTTGTATTCAATGTGTCTTTGATTACCTTCATCTTACAATGCTTGTTGTATCCTCTGCTGTTCCATTCGAGTTGTGCTCAAATAGTATGGGTGGAAAAATAAGAAAAACCAAATCAACCAAAACTCATACTGAGTGCAAAATGTAAAACGTCATCCCATTCATTATGATTCAGTAATGAAAATATTGGTGTCCTGTATCAAACTGTCTTCAATGTCTATACCTTTTAGTTATCACGAGCTTTCTGCTGTCCATTTGGAAGATCTTGAGGTGGACTCAAGCAGCATGTGAATAGAAAAATCAACATGACCAATCAGTTTCACACAGTAGTGTCACATCAATTACTGATTTTATTATGTACACAAGTTGTATTCAATGTGTCTTTGATTAACTTCATCTTACAATACTTGTTGTATCCTCTTCTGTTCCATTCGAGTTGTGCTCAAATAGTATGGGTGGAAAAATACGAAATACCAAATCAACCAAGACTCATACTAAGTGAAAAATGTAAAACGTCATCCCATTCATTATGATTCAGTAATGAAAATATTGGTGTCCTGTATCAAACTGTCTTCAATGTCTATACCTTTTAGTTATCACGAGCTTTCTGCTGTCCATTTGGAAGATCTTGAGGTGGACTCAAGCAGCATGTGAATAGAAAAGTCAACATGACCAGAGTTTTATACACTAGTGTCACATCAATTACTGATTAATATGGAAATTTTATTATGTACACACATTGTCTTCAATGTGTCTTTGCTTACCTTCATCTTACAATGCTTGTTGTATCCTCTGCTGTTCCATTCGAGTTGTGCTCAAATAGTATGGGTGGAAAAATAAGAAAAACCAAATCAACCAAAACTCATACTGAGTGCAAAATGTAAAACGTCATCCCATTCATTATGATTCAGTAATGAAAATAATGGTGTCCTGTATCAAACTCTCTTCAATGTCTATACCTTTTAATTATCAGGAGCATTCTGCTGTCCATTTGGAAGATCTTGAGGTGGACTCAAGCAGCATGTGAATAGAAAAGTCAACATGACCAATCAGAGTTTCACACACTAGTGTCACATCAATTACTTATTTTATTATGTACACACGTTGTATTCAATGTGTCTTTGATTACCTTCATCTTACAATGCTTGTTGTATCCTCTGCTGTTCCATTCGAGTTGTGCTCAAATAGTATGGGTGGAAAAATAAGAAAAACCAAATCAACCAAAACTCATACTGAGTGCAAAATGTAAAACCTCATCCCATTCATTATGATTCAGTAATGAAAATATTGGTGTCCTGTATCAAACTGTCTTCAATGTCTATACCTTTTAGTTATCACGAGCTTTCTGCTGTCCATTTGGAAGATCTTGAGGTGGACTCAAGCAGCATGTGAATAGAAAAGTCAACATGACCAATCAGTTTCACACAGTAGTGTCACATCAATTACTGATTTTATTATGTACACAAGTTGTATTCAATGTGTCTTTGATTACCTTCATCTTACAATACTTGTTGTATCCTCTGCTGTTCCATTCGAATTGTGCTCAAATAGTATGGGTAGAAAAATAAGAAAAACCAAATCAACCAAGACTCATACTAAGTGAAAAATGTAAAACGTCATCCCATTCATTACGATTCAGTAATGAAAATATTGGTGTCCTGTATCAAACTCTCTTCAATGTCTATACCTTTTAATTATCACGAGCATTCTGCTGTCCATTTGGAAGATCTTGAGGTGGACTCAAGCAGCATGTGAATAGAAAAGTCAACATGACCAATCAGAGTTTTATACACTAGTGTCACATCAATTACTGATTTTATTATGTACACACGTTGTATTCAATGTGTCTTTGATTACCTTCATCTTACAATACTTGTTGTATCATCTGCTGTTCCATTCGAGTTGTGCTCAAATAGTATGGGTGGAAAAATAAGAAAAACCAAATCAACCAAAACTCATACTGAGTGCAAAATGTAAAACGTCATCCCATTCATTATGATTCAGTAATGAAAATATTGGTGTCCTGTATCAAACTCTCTTCAATGTCTATACCTTTTAGTTATCACGAGCATTCTGCTGTCCATTTGGAAGATCTTGAGGTGGACTCAAGCAGCATGTGAATAGAAAAGTCAACATGACCAATCAGAGTTTCACACAGTAGTGTCACATCAATTACTGATTAATATGGAAATTTTATTATGTACACACATTGTCTTCAATGTGTCTTTGCTTACCTTCATCTTACAATGCTTGTTGTATCCTCTGCTGTTCCATTCGAGTTGTGCTCAAATAGTATGGGTGGAAAAATAAGAAAAACCAAATCAACCAAAACTCATACTGAGTGCAAAATGTAAAACGTCATCCCATTCATTATGATTCAGTAATGAAAATAATGGTGTCCTGTATCAAACTCTCTTCAATGTCTATACCTTTTAATTATCAGGAGCATTCTGCTGTCCATTTGGAAGATCTTGAGGTGGACTCAAGCAGCATGTGAATAGAAAAGTCAACATGACCAATCAGGGTTTCACACACTAGTGTCACATCAATTACTGATTTTATTATGTACACACGTTGTATTCAATGTGTCTTTGATTACCTTCATCTTACAATGCTTGTTGTATTCTCTGCTGTTCCATTCGAGTTGTGCTCAAATAGTATGGGTGGAAAAATAAGAAAAACCAAATCAACCAAAACTCATACTGAGTGCAAAATGTAAAACGTCATCCCATTCATTATGATTCAGTAATGAAAATATTGGTGTCCTGTATCAAACTGTCTTCAATGTCTATACCTTTTAGTTATCACGAGCTTTCTGCTGTCCATTTGGAAGATCTTGAGGTGGACTCAAGCAGCATGTGAGTAGAAAAGTCAACATGACCAATCAGTTTCACACAGTAGTGTCACATCAATTACTGATTTTATTATGTACACAAGTTGTATTCAATGTGTCTTTGATTACCTTCATCTTACAATACTTGTTGTATCCTCTGCTGTTCCATTCGAGTTGTGCTCAAATAGTATGGGTGGAAAAATAAGAAAAACCAAATCAACCAAGACTCATACTAAGTGAAAAATGTAAAACGTCATCCCATTCATTATGATTCAGTAATGAAAATATTGGTGTCCTGTATCAACCTGCCTTCAATGTCTATACCTTTTAGTTATCAGGAGCATTCTGCTGTCCATTTGGAAGATCTTGAGGTGGACTCAAGCAGCATGTGAATAGAAAAGTCAACATGACCAATCAGAGTTTCACACTCTAGTGTCACATCAATTACTGATTTTATTATGTACACACGTTGTATTCAATGTGTCTTTGATTACCTTCATCTTACAAAACTTGTTGTATCCTCTGCTGTTCCATTCGAGTTGTGCTCAAATAGTATGGGTGGAAAAATAAGAAAAACCAAATCAACCAAAACTCATACTAAGTGAAAAATGTAAAACGTCATCCCATTCATTATGATTCAGTAATGAAAATATTGGTGTCCTGTATCAAACTCTCTTCAATGTCTATACCTTTTAGTTATCAGGAGCATTCTGCTGTCCATTTGGAAGATCTTGAGGTGGACTCAAGCAGCATGTGAATAGAAAAGTCAACATGACCAATCAGAGTTTCACACACTAGTGTCACATCAATTACTGATTAATATGGACATTTATTATGTACACACGTTGTATTCAATGTGTCTTTGATTACCTTCATCTTACAAAGCTTGTTGTATCCTCTGCTGTTCCATTCGAGTTGTGCTCAAATAATATGGGTGGAAAAATAAGAAAAACCAAATCAACCAAGACTCATACTAAGTGAAAAATGTAAAACGTCATCCCATTCATTATGATTCAGTAATGAAAATATTGGTGTCCTGTATCAAACTGTCTTCAATGTCTATACCTTTTAGTTATCACGAGCTTTCTGCTGTCCATTTGGAAGATCTTGAGGTGGACTCAAGCAGCATGTGAATAGAAAAGTCAACATGACCAATCAGAGTTTTATACACTAGTGTCACATCAATTACTGATTAATATGGCCATTTATTATGTACACACGTTGTATTCAATGTGTCTTTGATTACCTTCATCTTACAAAGCTTGTTGTATCCTCTGCTGTTCCATTCGAGTTGTGCTCAAATAGTATGGGTGGAAAAATAAGAAAAACCAAATCAACCAAAACTCATACTGAGTGCAAAATGTAAAACGTCATCCCATTCATTATGATTCAGTAATGAAAATAATGGTGTCCTGTATCAAACTCTCTTCAATGTCTATACCTTTTAATTATCAGGAGCATTCTGCTGTCCATTTGGAAGATCTTGAGGTGGACTCAAGCAGCATGTGAATAGAAAAGTCAACATGACCAATCAGAGTTTCACACACTAGTGTCACATCAATTACTGATTTTATTATGTACACACGTTGTATTCAATGTGTCTTTGATTACCTTCATCTTACAATGCTTGTTGTATCCTCTGCTGTTCCATTCGAGTTGTGCTCAAATAGTATGGGTGGAAAAATAAGAAAAACCAAATCAACCAAAACTCATACTGAGTGCAAAATGTAAAACGTCATCCCATTCATTATGATTCAGTAATGAAAATATTGGTGTCCTGTATCAACCTGTCTTCAATGTCTATACCTTTTAGTTATCACGAGCTTTCTGCTGTCCATTTGGAAGATCTTGAGGTGGACTCAAGCAGCATGTGAATAGAAAAGTCAACATGACCAATCAGTTTCACACAGTAGTGTCACATCAATTACTGATTTTATTATGTACACAAGTTGTATTCAATGTGTCTTTGATTAACTTCATCTTACAATACTTGTTGTATCCTCTTCTGTTCCATTCGAGTTGTGCTCAAATAGTATGGGTGGAAAAATACGAAATACCAAATCAACCAAGACTCATACTAAGTGAAAAATGTAAAACGTCATCCAATTCATTATGATTCAGTAATGAAAATATTGGTGTCCTGTATCAAACTGTCTTCAATGTCTATACCTTTTAGTTATCACAAGCTTTCTGCTGTCCATTTGGAAGATCTTGAGGTGGACTCAAGCAGCATGTGAATAGAAAAGTCAACATGACCAGAGTTTTATACACTAGTGTCACATCAATTACTGATTAATATGGAAATTTTATTATGTACACACATTGTCTTCAATGTGTCTTTGCTTACCTTCATCTTACAATGCTTGTTGTATCCTCTGCTGTTCCATTCGAGTTGTGCTCAAATAGTATGGGTGGAAAAATAAGAAAAACCAAATCAACCAAAACTCATACTGAGTGCAAAATGTAAAACGTCATCCCATTCATTATGATTCAGTAATGAAAATAATGGTGTCCTGTATCAAACTCTCTTCAATGTCTATACCTTTTAATTATCAGGAGCATTCTGCTGTCCATTTGGAAGATCTTGAGGTGGACTCAAGCAGCATGTGAATAGAAAAGTCAACATGACCAATCAGAGTTTCACACACTAGTGTCACATCAATTACTTATTTTATTATGTACACACGTTGTATTCAATGTGTCTTTGATTACCTTCATCTTACAATGCTTGTTGTATCCTCTGCTGTTCCATTCGAGTTGTGCTCAAATAGTATGGGTGGAAAAATAAGAAAAACCAAATCAACCAAAACTCATACTGAGTGCAAAATGTAAAACCTCATCCCATTCATTATGATTCAGTAATGAAAATATTGGTGTCCTGTATCAAACTGTCTTCAATGTCTATACCTTTTAGTTATCACGAGCTTTCTGCTGTCCATTTGGAAGATCTTGAGGTGGACTCAAGCAGCATGTGAATAGAAAAGTCAACATGACCAATCAGTTTCACACAGTAGTGTCACATCAATTACTGATTTTATTATGTACACAAGTTGTATTCAATGTGTCTTTGATTACCTTCATCTTACAATACTTGTTGTATCCTCTGCTGTTCCATTCGAATTGTGCTCAAATAGTATGGGTAGAAAAATAAGAAAAACCAAATCAACCAAGACTCATACTAAGTGAAAAATGTAAAACGTCATCCCATTCATTATGATTCAGTAATGAAAATATTGGTGTCCTGTATCAAACTCTCTTCAATGTCTATACCTTTTAATTATCACGAGCATTCTGCTGTCCATTTGGAAGATCTTGAGGTGGACTCAAGCAGCATGTGAATAGAAAAGTCAACATGACCAATCAGAGTTTTATACACTAGTGTCACATCAATTACTGATTTTATTATGTACACACGTTGTATTCAATGTGTCTTTGATTACCTTCATCTTACAATACTTGTTGTATCATCTGCTGTTCCATTCGAGTTGTGCTCAAATAGTATGGGTGGAAAAATAAGAAAAACCAAATCAACCAAAACTCATACTGAGTGCAAAATGTAAAACGTCATCCCATTCATTATGATTCAGTAATGAAAATATTGGTGTCCTGTATCAAACTCTCTTCAATGTCTATACCTTTTAGTTATCACGAGCATTCTGCTGTCCATTTGGAAGATCTTGAGGTGGACTCAAGCAGCATGTGAATAGAAAAGTCAACATGACCAATCAGAGTTTCACACAGTAGTGTCACATCAATTACTGATTAATATGGAAATTTTATTATGTACACACATTGTCTTCAATGTGTCTTTGCTTACCTTCATCTTACAATGCTTGTTGTATCCTCTGCTGTTCCATTCGAGTTGTGCTCAAATAGTATGGGTGGAAAAATAAGAAAAACCAAATCAACCAAAACTCATACTGAGTGCAAAATGTAAAACGTCATCCCATTCATTATGATTCAGTAATGAAAATAATGGTGTCCTGTATCAAACTCTCTTCAATGTCTATACCTTTTAATTATCAGGAGCATTCTGCTGTCCATTTGGAAGATCTTGAGGTGGACTCAAGCAGCATGTGAATAGAAAAGTCAACATGACCAATCAGGGTTTCACACACTAGTGTCACATCAATTACTGATTTTATTATGTACACACGTTGTATTCAATGTGTCTTTGATTACCTTCATCTTACAATGCTTGTTGTATTCTCTGCTGTTCCATTCGAGTTGTGCTCAAATAGTATGGGTGGAAAAATAAGAAAAACCAAATCAACCAAAACTCATACTGAGTGCAAAATGTAAAACGTCATCCCATTCATTATGATTCAGTAATGAAAATATTGGTGTCCTGTATCAAACTGTCTTCAATGTCTATACCTTTTAGTTATCACGAGCTTTCTGCTGTCCATTTGGAAGATCTTGAGGTGGACTCAAGCAGCATGTGAGTAGAAAAGTCAACATGACCAATCAGTTTCACACAGTAGTGTCACATCAATTACTGATTTTATTATGTACACAAGTTGTATTCAATGTGTCTTTGATTACCTTCATCTTACAATACTTGTTGTATCCTCTGCTGTTCCATTCGAGTTGTGCTCAAATAGTATGGGTGGAAAAATAAGAAAAACCAAATCAACCAAGACTCATACTAAGTGAAAAATGTAAAACGTCATCCCATTCATTATGATTCAGTAATGAAAATATTGGTGTCCTGTATCAACCTGCCTTCAATGTCTATACCTTTTAGTTATCAGGAGCATTCTGCTGTCCATTTGGAAGATCTTGAGGTGGACTCAAGCAGCATGTGAATAGAAAAGTCAACATGACCAATCAGAGTTTCACACTCTAGTGTCACATCAATTACTGATTTTATTATGTACACACGTTGTATTCAATGTGTCTTTGATTACCTTCATCTTACAAAACTTGTTGTATCCTCTGCTGTTCCATTCGAGTTGTGCTCAAATAGTATGGGTGGAAAAATAAGAAAAACCAAATCAACCAAAACTCATACTAAGTGAAAAATGTAAAACGTCATCCCATTCATTATGATTCAGTAATGAAAATATTGGTGTCCTGTATCAAACTCTCTTCAATGTCTATACCTTTTAGTTATCAGGAGCATTCTGCTGTCCATTTGGAAGATCTTGAGGTGGACTCAAGCAGCATGTGAATAGAAAAGTCAACATGACCAATCAGAGTTTCACACACTAGTGTCACATCAATTACTGATTAATATGGACATTTATTATGTACACACGTTGTATTCAATGTGTCTTTGATTACCTTCATCTTACAAAGCTTGTTGTATCCTCTGCTGTTCCATTCGAGTTGTGCTCAAATAATATGGGTGGAAAAATAAGAAAAACCAAATCAACCAAGACTCATACTAAGTGAAAAATGTAAAACGTCATCCCATTCATTATGATTCAGTAATGAAAATATTGGTGTCCTGTATCAAACTGTCTTCAATGTCTATACCTTTTAGTTATCACGAGCTTTCTGCTGTCCATTTGGAAGATCTTGAGGTGGACTCAAGCAGCATGTGAATAGAAAAGTCAACATGACCAATCAGAGTTTTATACACTAGTGTCACATCAATTACTGATTAATATGGCCATTTATTATGTACACACGTTGTATTCAATGTGTCTTTGATTACCTTCATCTTACAAAGCTTGTTGTATCCTCTGCTGTTCCATTCGAGTTGTGCTCAAATAGTATGGGTGGAAAAATAAGAAAAACCAAATCAACCAAAACTCATACTGAGTGCAAAATGTAAAACGTCATCCCATTCATTATGATTCAGTAATGAAAATAATGGTGTCCTGTATCAAACTCTCTTCAATGTCTATACCTTTTAATTATCAGGAGCATTCTGCTGTCCATTTGGAAGATCTTGAGGTGGACTCAAGCAGCATGTGAATAGAAAAGTCAACATGACCAATCAGAGTTTCACACACTAGTGTCACATCAATTACTGATTTTATTATGTACACACGTTGTATTCAATGTGTCTTTGATTACCTTCATCTTACAATGCTTGTTGTATCCTCTGCTGTTCCATTCGAGTTGTGCTCAAATAGTATGGGTGGAAAAATAAGAAAAACCAAATCAACCAAAACTCATACTGAGTGCAAAATGTAAAACGTCATCCCATTCATTATGATTCAGTAATGAAAATATTGGTGTCCTGTATCAACCTGTCTTCAATGTCTATACCTTTTAGTTATCACGAGCTTTCTGCTGTCCATTTGGAAGATCTTGAGGTGGACTCAAGCAGCATGTGAATAGAAAAGTCAACATGACCAATCAGTTTCACACAGTAGTGTCACATCAATTACTGATTTTATTATGTACACAAGTTGTATTCAATGTGTCTTTGATTAACTTCATCTTACAATACTTGTTGTATCCTCTTCTGTTCCATTCGAGTTGTGCTCAAATAGTATGGGTGGAAAAATACGAAATACCAAATCAACCAAGACTCATACTAAGTGAAAAATGTAAAACGTCATCCAATTCATTATGATTCAGTAATGAAAATATTGGTGTCCTGTATCAAACTGTCTTCAATGTCTATACCTTTTAGTTATCACGAGCTTTCTGCTGTCCATTTGGAAGATCTTGAGGTGGACTCAAGCAGCATGTGAATAGAAAAGTCAACATGACCAGAGTTTTATACACTAGTGTCACATCAATTACTGATTAATATGGAAATTTTATTATGTACACACATTGTCTTCAATGTGTCTTTGCTTACCTTCATCTTACAATGCTTGTTGTATCCTCTGCTGTTCCATTCGAGTTGTGCTCAAATAGTATGGGTGGAAAAATAAGAAAAACCAAATCAACCAAAACTCATACTGAGTGCAAAATGTAAAACGTCATCCCATTCATTATGATTCAGTAATGAAAATAATGGTGTCCTGTATCAAACTCTCTTCAATGTCTATACCTTTTAATTATCAGGAGCATTCTGCTGTCCATTTGGAAGATCTTGAGGTGGACTCAAGCAGCATGTGAATAGAAAAGTCAACATGACCAATCAGAGTTTCACACACTAGTGTCACATCAATTACTTATTTTATTATGTACACACGTTGTATTCAATGTGTCTTTGATTACCTTCATCTTACAATGCTTGTTGTATCCTCTGCTGTTCCATTCGAGTTGTGCTCAAATAGTATGGGTGGAAAAATAAGAAAAACCAAATCAACCAAAACTCATACTGAGTGCAAAATGTAAAACCTCATCCCATTCATTATGATTCAGTAATGAAAATATTGGTGTCCTGTATCAAACTGTCTTCAATGTCTATACCTTTTAGTTATCACGAGCTTTCTGCTGTCCATTTGGAAGATCTTGAGGTGGACTCAAGCAGCATGTGAATAGAAAAGTCAACATGACCAATCAGTTTCACACAGTAGTGTCACATCAATTACTGATTTTATTATGTACACAAGTTGTATTCAATGTGTCTTTGATTACCTTCATCTTACAATACTTGTTGTATCCTCTGCTGTTCCATTCGAATTGTGCTCAAATAGTATGGGTAGAAAAATAAGAAAAACCAAATCAACCAAGACTCATACTAAGTGAAAAATGTAAAACGTCATCCCATTCATTATGATTCAGTAATGAAAATATTGGTGTCCTGTATCAAACTCTCTTCAATGTCTATACCTTTTAATTATCACGAGCATTCTGCTGTCCATTTGGAAGATCTTGAGGTGGACTCAAGCAGCATGTGAATAGAAAAGTCAACATGACCAATCAGAGTTTTATACACTAGTGTCACATCAATTACTGATTTTATTATGTACACACGTTGTATTCAATGTGTCTTTGATTACCTTCATCTTACAATACTTGTTGTATCATCTGCTGTTCCATTCGAGTTGTGCTCAAATAGTATGGGTGGAAAAATAAGAAAAACCAAATCAACCAAAACTCATACTGAGTGCAAAATGTAAAACGTCATCCCATTCATTATGATTCAGTAATGAAAATATTGGTGTCCTGTATCAAACTCTCTTCAATGTCTATACCTTTTAGTTATCACGAGCATTCTGCTGTCCATTTGGAAGATCTTGAGGTGGACTCAAGCAGCATGTGAATAGAAAAGTCAACATGACCAATCAGAGTTTCACACAGTAGTGTCACATCAATTACTGATTAATATGGAAATTTTATTATGTACACACATTGTCTTCAATGTGTCTTTGCTTACCTTCATCTTACAATGCTTGTTGTATCCTCTGCTGTTCCATTCGAGTTGTGCTCAAATAGTATGGGTGGAAAAATAACAAAAACCAAATCAACCAAAACTCATACTGAGTGCAAAATGTAAAACGTCATCCCATTCATTATGATTCAGTAATGAAAATAATGGTGTCCTGTATCAAACTCTCTTCAATGTCTATACCTTTTAATTATCAGGAGCATTCTGCTGTCCATTTGGAAGATCTTGAGGTGGACTCAAGCAGCATGTGAATAGAAAAGTCAACATGACCAATCAGGGTTTCACACACTAGTGTCACATCAATTACTGATTTTATTATGTACACACGTTGTATTCAATGTGTCTTTGATTACCTTCATCTTACAATGCTTGTTGTATTCTCTGCTGTTCCATTCGAGTTGTGCTCAAATAGTATGGGTGGAAAAATAAGAAAAACCAAATCAACCAAAACTCATACTGAGTGCAAAATGTAAAACGTCATCCCATTCATTATGATTCAGTAATGAAAATATTGGTGTCCTGTATCAAACTGTCTTCAATGTCTATACCTTTTAGTTATCACGAGCTTTCTGCTGTCCATTTGGAAGATCTTGAGGTGGACTCAAGCAGCATGTGAATAGAAAAGTCAACATGACCAATCAGAGTTTTATACACTAGTGTCACATCAATTACTGATTAATATGGCCATTTATTATGTACACACGTTGTATTCAATGTGTCTTTGATTACCTTCATCTTACAAAGCTTGTTGTATCCTATGCTGTTCCATTCGAGTTGTGCTCAAATAATATGGGTGGAAAAATAAGAAAAACCAAATCAACCAAAACTCATACTGAGTGCAAAATGTAAAACGTCATCCCATTCATTATGATTCAGTAATGAAAATATTGGTGTCCTGTATCAAACTCTCTTCAATGTCTATACCTTTTAATTATCACGAGCATTCTGCTGTCCATTTGGAAGATCTTGAGGTGGACTCAAGCAGCATGTGAATAGAAAAGTCAACATGACCAATCAGAGTTTCACACTCTAGTGTCACATCAATTACTGATTTTATTATGTACACACGTTGTATTCAATGTGTCTTTGATTACCTTCATCTTACAATACTTGTTGTATCATCTGCTGTTCCATTCGAGTTGTGCTCAAATAGTATGGGTGGAAAAATAAGAAAAACCAAATCAACCAAAACTCATACTGAGTGCAAAATGTAAAACGTCATCCCATTCATTATGATTCAGTAATGAAAATATTGGTGTCCTGTATCAAACTCTCTTCAATGTCTATACCTTTTAGTTATCACGAGCATTCTGCTGTCCATTTGGAAGATCTTGAGGTGGACTCAAGCAGCATGTGAATAGAAAAGTCAACATGACCAATCAGAGTTTCACACAGTAGTGTCACATCAATTACTGATTAATATGGAAATTTTATTATGTACACACATTGTCTTCAATGTGTCTTTGCTTACCTTCATCTTACAATGCTTGTTGTATCCTCTGCTGTTCCATTCGAGTTGTGCTCAAATAGTATGGGTGGAAAAATAAGAAAAACCAAATCAACCAAAACTCATACTGAGTGCAAAATGTAAAACGTCATCCCATTCATTATGATTCAGTAATGAAAATAATGGTGTCCTGTATCAAACTCTCTTCAATGTCTATACCTTTTAATTATCAGGAGCATTCTGCTGTCCATTTGGAAGATCTTGAGGTGGACTCAAGCAGCATGTGAATAGAAAAGTCAACATGACCAATCAGAGTTTCACACTCTAGTGTCACATCAATTACTGATTTTATTATGTACACACGTTGTATTCAATGTGTCTTTGATTACCTTCATCTTACAAAACTTGTTGTATCCTCTGCTGTTCCATTCGAGTTGTGCTCAAATAGTATGGGTGGAAAAATAAGAAAAACCAAATCAACCAAAACTCATACTGAGTGCAAAATGTAAAACGTCATCCCATTCATTATGATTCAGTAATGAAAATATTGGTGTCCTGTATCAAACTGTCTTCAATGTCTATACCTTTTAGTTATCACGAGCTTTCTGCTGTCCATTTGGAAGATCTTGAGGTGGACTCAAGCAGCATGTGAGTAGAAAAGTCAACATGACCAATCAGTTTCACACAGTAGTGTCACATCAATTACTGATTTTATTATGTACACACGTTGTATTCAATGTGTCTTTGATTACCTTCATCTTACAATGCTTGTTGTATTCTCTGCTGTTCCATTCGAGTTGTGCTCAAATAGTATGGGTGGAAAAATAAGAAAAACCAAATCAACCAAAACTCATACTGAGTGCAAAATGTAAAACGTCATCCCATTCATTATGATTCAGTAATGAAAATATTGGTGTCCTGTATCAAACTGTCTTCAATGTCTATACCTTTTAGTTATCACGAGCTTTCTGCTGTCCATTTGGAAGATCTTGAGGTGGACTCAAGCAGCATGTGAGTAGAAAAGTCAACATGACCAATCAGTTTCACACAGTAGTGTCACATCAATTACTGATTTTATTATGTACACAAGTTGTATTCAATGTGTCTTTGATTACCTTCATCTTACAATACTTGTTGTATCCTCTGCTGTTCCATTCGAGTTGTGCTCAAATAGTATGGGTGGAAAAATAAGAAAAACCAAATCAACCAAGACTCATACTAAGTGAAAAATGTAAAACGTCATCCCATTCATTATGATTCAGTAATGAAAATATTGGTGTCCTGTATCAAACTGTCTACAATGTCTATACCTTTTAATTATCACGAGCATTCTGCTGTCCATTTGGAAGATCTTGAGGTGGACTCAAGCAGCATGTGAATAGAAAAGTCAACATGACCAATCAGAGTTTTATACACTAGTGTCACATCAATTACTGATTAATATGGCCATTTATTATGTACACACGTTGTATTCAATGTGTCTTTGATTACCTTCATCTTACAAAGCTTGTTGTATCCTATGCTGTTCCATTCGAGTTGTGCTCAAATAATATGGGTGGAAAAATAAGAAAAACCAAATCAACCAAAACTCATACTGAGTGCAAAATGTAAAACGTCATCCCATTCATTATGATTCAGTAATGAAAATATTGGTGTCCTGTATCAACCTACCTTCAATGTCTACACCTTTTAGTTATCAGGAGCATTCTGCTGTCCATTTGGAAGATCTTGAGGTGGACTCAAGCAGCATGTGAATAGAAAAGTCAACATGACCAATCAGAGTTTCACACTCTAGTGTCACATCAATTACTGATTTTATTATGTACACACGTTGTATTCAATGTGTCTTTGATTACCTTCATCTTACAAAACTTGTTGTATCCTCTGCTGTTCCATTCGAGTTGTGCTCAAATAGTATGGGTGGAAAAATAAAAAAACCAAATCAACCAAAACTCATACTAAGTGAAAAATGTAAAACGTCATCCCATTCATTATGATTCAGTAATGAAAATATTGGTGTCCTGTATCAAACTCTCTTCAATGTCTATACCTTTTAGTTATCAGGAGCATTCTGCTGTCCATTTGGAAGATCTTGAGGTGGACTCAAGCAGCATGTGAATAGAAAAGTCAACATGACCAATCAGAGTTTCACACACTAGTGTCACATCAATTACTGATTAATATGGACATTTATTATGTACACACGTTGTATTCAATGTGTCTTTGATTACCTTCATCTTACAAAGCTTGTTGTATCCTCTGCTGTTCCATTCGAGTTGTGCTCAAATAATATGGGTGGAAAAATAAGAAAAACCAAATCAACCAAGACTCATACTAAGTGAAAAATGTAAAACGTCATCCCATTCATTATGATTCAGTAATGAAAATATTGGTGTCCTGTATCAAACTGTCTTCAATGTCTATACCTTTTAGTTATCACGAGCTTTCTGCTGTCCATTTGGAAGATCTTGAGGTGGACTCAAGCAGCATGTGAATAGAAAAGTCAACATGACCAATCAGAGTTTTATACACTAGTGTCACATCAATTACTGATTAATATGGCCATTTATTATGTACACACGTTGTATTCAATGTGTCTTTGATTACCTTCATCTTACAAAGCTTGTTGTATCCTCTTCTGTTCCATTCGAGTTGTGCTCAAATAGTATGGGTGGAAAAATAAGAAATACCAAATCAACCAAGACTCATACTAAGTGAAAAATGTAAAACGTCATCCCATTCATTATGATTCAGTAATGAAAATATTGGTGTCCTGTATCAAACTGTCTTCAATGTCTATACCTTTTAGTTATCACGAGCTTTCTGCTGTCCATTTGGAAGATCTTGAGGTGGACTCAAGCAGCATGTGAATAGAAAAGTCAACATGACCAGAGTTTCATACACTAGTGTCACATCAATTACTGATTAATATGGAAATTTTATTATGTACACACATTGTCTTCAATGTGTCTTTGCTTACCTTCATCTTACAATGCTTGTTGTATCCTCTGCTGTTCCATTCGAGTTGTGCTCAAATAGTATGGGTGGAAAAATAAGAAAAACCAAATCAACCAAAACTCATACTGAGTGCAAAATGTAAAACGTCATCCCATTCATTATGATTCAGTAATGAAAATATTGGTGTCCTGTATCAACCTGCCTTCAATGTCTATACCTTTTAGTTATCAGGAGCATTCTGCTGTCCATTTGGAAGATCTTGAGGTGGACTCAAGCAGCATGTGAATAGAAAAGTCAACATGACCAATCAGAGTTTCACACTCTAGTGTCACATCAATTACTGATTTTATTATGTACACACGTTGTATTCAATGTGTCTTTGATTACCTTCATCTTACAAAACTTGTTGTATCCTCTGCTGTTCCATTCGAGTTGTGCTCAAATAATATGGGTGGAAAAATAAGAAAAACCAAATCAACCAAAACTCATACTAAGTGAAAAATGTAAAACGTCATCCCATTCATTATGATTCAGTAATGAAAATATTGGTGTCCTGTATCAAACTGTCTTCAATGTCTATACCTTTTAGTTATCAGGAGCATTCTGCTGTCCATTTGGAAGATCTTGAGGTGGACTCAAGCAGCATGTGAATAGAAAAGTCAACATGACCAATCAGAGTTTTATACACTAGTGTCACATCAATTGCTGATTAATATGGAAATTTTATTATGTACACACATTGTCTTCAATGTGTCTTTGCTTACCTTCATCTTACAATGCTTGTTGTATCCTCTGCTGTTCCATTCGAGTTGTGCTCAAATAGTATGGGTGGAAAAATAAGAAAAACCAAATCAACCAAAACTCATACTGAGTGAAAAATGTAAAACGTCATCCCATTCATTATGATTCAGTAATGAAAATAATGGTGACCTGTATCAAACCCTCTTCAATGTCTATACCTTTTAATTATCAGGAGCATTCTGCTGTCCATTTGGAAGATCTTGAGGTGGACTCAAGCAGCATGTGAATAGAAAAGTCAACATGACCAGAGTTTCATACACTAGTGTCACATCAATTACTGATTAATATGGAAATTTTATTATGTACACACATTGTCTTCAATGTGTCTTTGCTTACCTTCATCTTACAATGCTTGTTGTATCCTCTGCTGTTCCATTCGAGTTGTGCTCAAATAGTATGGGTGGAAAAATAAGAAAAACCAAATCAACCAAAACTCATACTGAGTGCAAAATGTAAAACGTCATCCCATTCATTATGATTCAGTAATGAAAATATTGGTGTCCTGTATCAACCTGCCTTCAATGTCTATACCTTTTAGTTATCAGGAGCATTCTGCTGTCCATTTGGAAGATCTTGAGGTGGACTCAAGCAGCATGTGAATAGAAAAGTCAACATGACCAATCAGAGTTTCACACAGTAGTGTCACATCAATTACTGATTAATATGGAAATTTTATTATGTACACACATTGTCTTCAATGTGTCTTTGCTTACCTTCATCTTACAATGCTTGTTGTATCCTCTGCTGTTCCATTCGAGTTGTGCTCAAATAGTATGGGTGGAAAAATAAGAAAAACCAAATCAACCAAAACTCATACTGAGTGCAAAATGTAAAACGTCATCCCATTCATTATGATTCAGTAATGAAAATAATGGTGTCCTGTATCAAACTCTCTTCAATGTCTATACCTTTTAATTATCAGGAGCATTCTGCTGTCCATTTGGAAGATCTTGAGGTGGACTCAAGCAGCATGTGAATAGAAAAGTCAACATGACCAATCAGGGTTTCACACACTAGTGTCACATCAATTACTGATTTTATTATGTACACACGTTGTATTCAATGTGTCTTTGATTACCTTCATCTTACAATGCTTGTTGTATTCTCTGCTGTTCCATTCGAGTTGTGCTCAAATAGTATGGGTGGAAAAATAAGAAAAACCAAATCAACCAAAACTCATACTGAGTGCAAAATGTAAAACGTCATCCCATTCATTATGATTCAGTAATGAAAATATTGGTGTCCTGTATCAAACTGTCTTCAATGTCTATACCTTTTAGTTATCACGAGCTTTCTGCTGTCCATTTGGAAGATCTTGAGGTGGACTCAAGCAGCATGTGAGTAGAAAAGTCAACATGACCAATCAGTTTCACACAGTAGTGTCACATCAATTACTGATTTTATTATGTACACAAGTTGTATTCAATGTGTCTTTGATTACCTTCATCTTACAATACTTGTTGTATCCTCTGCTGTTCCATTCGAGTTGTGCTCAAATAGTATGGGTGGAAAAATAAGAAAAACCAAATCAACCAAGACTCATACTAAGTGAAAAATGTAAAACGTCATCCCATTCATTATGATTCAGTAATGAAAATATTGGTGTCCTGTATCAAACTGTCTACAATGTCTATACCTTTTAATTATCACGAGCATTCTGCTGTCCATTTGGAAGATCTTGAGGTGGACTCAAGCAGCATGTGAATAGAAAAGTCAACATGACCAATCAGAGTTTTATACACTAGTGTCACATCAATTACTGATTAATATGGCCATTTATTATGTACACACGTTGTATTCAATGTGTCTTTGATTACCTTCATCTTACAAAGCTTGTTGTATCCTATGCTGTTCCATTCGAGTTGTGCTCAAATAATATGGGTGGAAAAATAAGAAAAACCAAATCAACCAAAACTCATACTGAGTGCAAAATGTAAAACGTCATCCCATTCATTATGATTCAGTAATGAAAATATTGGTGTCCTGTATCAACCTACCTTCAATGTCTATACCTTTTAGTTATCAGGAGCATTCTGCTGTCCATTTGGAAGATCTTGAGGTGGACTCAAGCAGCATGTGAATAGAAAAGTCAACATGACCAATCAGAGTTTCACACTCTAGTGTCACATCAATTACTGATTTTATTATGTACACACGTTGTATTCAATGTGTCTTTGATTACCTTCATCTTACAAAACTTGTTGTATCCTCTGCTGTTCCATTCGAGTTGTGCTCAAATAGTATGGGTGGAAAAATAAGAAAAACCAAATCAACCAAAACTCATACTAAGTGAAAAATGTAAAACGTCATCCCATTCATTATGATTCAGTAATGAAAATATTGGTGTCCTGTATCAAACTCTCTTCAATGTCTATACCTTTTAGTTATCAGGAGCATTCTGCTGTCCATTTGGAAGATCTTGAGGTGGACTCAAGCAGCATGTGAATAGAAAAGTCAACATGACCAATCAGAGTTTCACACACTAGTGTCACATCAATTACTGATTAATATGGACATTTATTATGTACACACGTTGTATTCAATGTGTCTTTGATTACCTTCATCTTACAAAGCTTGTTGTATCCTCTGCTGTTCCATTCGAGTTGTGCTCAAATAATATGGGTGGAAAAATAAGAAAAACCAAATCAACCAAGACTCATACTAAGTGAAAAATGTAAAACGTCATCCCATTCATTATGATTCAGTAATGAAAATATTGGTGTCCTGTATCAAACTGTCTTCAATGTCTATACCTTTTAGTTATCACGAGCTTTCTGCTGTCCATTTGGAAGATCTTGAGGTGGACTCAAGCAGCATGTGAATAGAAAAGTCAACATGACCAATCAGAGTTTTATACACTAGTGTCACATCAATTACTGATTAATATGGCCATTTATTATGTACACACGTTGTATTCAATGTGTCTTTGATTACCTTCATCTTACAAAGCTTGTTGTATCCTCTTCTGTTCCATTCGAGTTGTGCTCAAATAGTATGGGTGGAAAAATAAGAAATACCAAATCAACCAAGACTCATACTAAGTGAAAAATGTAAAACGTCATCCCATTCATTATGATTCAGTAATGAAAATATTGGTGTCCTGTATCAAACTGTCTTCAATGTCTATACCTTTTAGTTATCACGAGCTTTCTGCTGTCCATTTGGAAGATCTTGAGGTGGACTCAAGCAGCATGTGAATAGAAAAGTCAACATGACCAGAGTTTCATACACTAGTGTCACATCAATTACTGATTAATATGGAAATTTTATTATGTACACACATTGTCTTCAATGTGTCTTTGCTTACCTTCATCTTACAATGCTTGTTGTATCCTCTGCTGTTCCATTCGAGTTGTGCTCAAATAGTATGGGTGGAAAAATAAGAAAAACCAAATCAACCAAAACTCATACTGAGTGCAAAATGTAAAACGTCATCCCATTCATTATGATTCAGTAATGAAAATATTGGTGTCCTGTATCAACCTGCCTTCAATGTCTATACCTTTTAGTTATCAGGAGCATTCTGCTGTCCATTTGGAAGATCTTGAGGTGGACTCAAGCAGCATGTGAATAGAAAAGTCAACATGACCAATCAGAGTTTCACACTCTAGTGTCACATCAATTACTGATTTTATTATGTACACACGTTGTATTCAATGTGTCTTTGATTACCTTCATCTTACAAAACTTGTTGTATCCTCTGCTGTTCCATTCGAGTTGTGCTCAAATAATATGGGTGGAAAAATAAGAAAAACCAAATCAACCAAAACTCATACTAAGTGAAAAATGTAAAACGTCATCCCATTCATTATGATTCAGTAATGAAAATATTGGTGTCCTGTATCAAACTGTCTTCAATGTCTATACCTTTTAGTTATCAGGAGCATTCTGCTGTCCATTTGGAAGATCTTGAGGTGGACTCAAGCAGCATGTGAATAGAAAAGTCAACATGACCAATCAGAGTTTTATACACTAGTGTCACATCAATTGCTGATTAATATGGAAATTTTATTATGTACACACATTGTCTTCAATGTGTCTTTGCTTACCTTCATCTTACAATGCTTGTTGTATCCTCTGCTGTTCCATTCGAGTTGTGCTCAAATAGTATGGGTGGAAAAATAAGAAAAACCAAATCAACCAAAACTCATACTGAGTGCAAAATGTAAAACGTCATCCCATTCATTATGATTCAGTAATGAAAATATTGGTGTCCTGTATCAACCTGACTTCAATGTCTATACCTTTTAGTTATCAGGAGCATTCTGCTGTCCATTTGGAAGATCTTGAGGTGGACTCAAGCAGCATGTGAATAGAAAAGTCAACATGACCAATCAGAGTTTTATACACTAGTGTCACATCAATTGCTGATTAATATGGAAATTTTATTATGTACACACATTGTCTTCAATGTGTCTTTGCTTACCTTCATCTTACAATGCTTGTTGTATCCTCTGCTGTTCCATTCGAGTTGTGCTCAAATAGTATGGGTGGAAAAATAAGAAAAACCAAATCAACCAAAACTCATACTGAGTGAAAAATGTAAAACGTCATCCCATTCATTATGATTCAGTAATGAAAATAATGGTGACCTGTATCAAACCCTCTTCAATGTCTATACCTTTTAATTATCAGGAGCATTCTGCTGTCCATTTGGAAGATCTTGAGGTGGACTCAAGCAGCATGTGAATAGAAAAGTCAACATGACCAATCAGAGTTTCACACACTAGTGCAGGGGTGGCCAACCTGCGACTCGCGAGCCGCATGCGGCTCTTTGCCTGGTTTCGTGCGGCTCCCCAGCCGGTCCGCGGGCTCACCTGCACAAACGGGGCGACACACTGCTACATTTTCGTGGTGCGCGGTTAGTTTACAAGCCTAGCGAGCCGCTAATACTTTTAAAACCGGCGTAGTGGAAAACACGCATTTGACTGTCTTCACAGCTAATAATTTACACTCGCCATCATAATCAGCATTCATTAACTGCCATATTTACTCACGTATTGTACTGCAATGACTTTGATTACTAATTGTTTTGGTCTTCACAAACTTCCTGCTTGCCTTACTGAGGCATTTTTCTATAGGTGGTCTCAAACAGTCAGTGAAAACAATGATAAATAACCATTTTTAAAAGCACATACCATAGGCTACTCTAATTCGAACTACTTGACGATCATCGACACAAGGCGGAACTGTGCTGGTTCGATTTAAACTTCTCGAACAGGCCATCGATATCGTTTTGTTGCTGGTGTGCGATCGGTTTCCACGTGTCTGCTTAGCGTTCGAGAATTCTAAAGCGCAACGTCATAATAACCACAACGTATTATTGCGTACGTTGTTATGATAACGGCTGTTTGAACATTCTAGGCATCTTCACCAGAGACTAGTCGATCAGAACCACACAGGTGTGATATGTACCTCGAGTACATAAAAATCCAAATATTCCCTCTGAGGTCTCCTGTTGATGTTTTTATTAATATCTCTAGGATAAGACATCGTAGCAACATGGTTCAAAACATTTCCTGATTATATAAAGCTTCGTCCAAAATAGCAGTTACAAACCCGTGATTTGTAAATTCGTGTCATTTACACCTGCCACTTCCCTCGTGTGATTGGGAGAGTGTCCTTTATTAGAATATGACCGTACATAATCATAATCACTAAGCATGTACCCCTCACGCAAGAAAGCAGAAACCTATCTTTACTCATTCAGTCGGCATCTGGCTGGACAGCTAGTTAGGTGAAATGTGCAAAATATCCGATGTTGACGTTGCACTATGCTTCTAGCTAGCTAGGTAGATAATGTTTGTAGCAATGTAGATGGTAATGTGGAAGATGTGGGAGCTTCACGCCCAGGTGGGTTTGATTCATTGATGAAGAAGCGCATGAAAATGATAAACGACGTCAGTTAGGCCTACTAGTTAGTTAGCTAACGCTAGTTTTAATCATATTAATGAAGATAAGGAAGCTTAAAACCGTCAGGAATTTGATGAAGGAGACTACGAAAATAAAACACATCGATGGCTAGGTCAGTGGTATTGTAAAATAACGCTGAAGTAACTTTAATAGTGGACCTTATCACGTTCACATATAGGCTCGACGGCTGCTGCTAGCTATCTAACTGCCTAAGCTAGATGACGTTTCTAAACTAAATTACTGTAACTGATTTATGAAAGAATTGTGATGACTTTTGTTTTTGACTTTTGCCTAAATTCACTGTCCATTGGTAAATATTTACTTTGTATTTTTCTGTGTGAAAATACAGTAGGCTATATAACAATAAAGATTAAAGTTTTTGGCCAATCTGAACACTGCCCTGTGCAAATGAGTAATTTTTAAAAATATTTTTAAAATATTTGCATATTGCTTATTTTTTTAATTGCACACATGAATCTTGATATATGATAGGCTTCATGAAGCTTGAGATGTAGTATAAAATCATTGAGATGTATAAAATCATTGCAACCCATTTTATCTTAATCCCTCTAAGATTTGGTACTAATCCACACTTATGCAATAAGTCATTTTAGGCTTTTCTTTACATATTTCTATACTAATTTATATATTTCTGTCACGTTGAGGACCCCGGCCCCTCCCCTTTGGGCATGTGTATACGTAGTCCACGTGCTTTGTCTGCGTCAGTGGAACTCCGTGGTGATGGTGTGTCGTGTGAATAATGTGTCTCACCTGTGAATCGGCTCGTAATCACGTGGGGCTAATGTGGTTTGTCTATTTAATGTGCGCTCGCGCAGTGTCCTGTGCTCGTCGTTGTCTAGAGTCTACATGTTTCTGTGTTAAACGTTATATGTTTCTCGTGCACTATTGCGCAATCTCTGTGTGGACGAATAAAAGTGACGTCTGTAGCAAGGATCCTGTGTCTCGTCCTTCGCTCCACCCCGTTCGTCACAATTTCACTACTTTTGTGAAGCAAACACTTTGGAAAATGTATTTCATATCTGAGTAAATGTATGTTTTCATATGTGATATGAAAATGCAAAAATCTGACCTCATATTTTCAGCTTTAAGGCCATATATGCAGCACTCTAGGTCAAATGTAACCAACCTTATTAGGATGACAGAGATTGTGAACATTTTGGTATGAAATATATGAGTATAATGTATAAGTACCTATGTTTAGAGACAGATTTAAGAAAATATAGCCTACTTAATCAGAGAAAAGGCCCTTGGACCTAAGAAGGTCTTGCCTTTGTGTAGGCTACTTGCCTTTGAATTTCCCATGTTAGTGTCCATTGTTTAACACATTATTCAAATTCAAATGAAAAATGTGCAATCGCATTTGCATTTCTGTGTACAGTGGCTGCAAAGTTGAAAATGACATTTCATTTTCATTGTCTAAACTTTATAACTCAATCTCTCATTTGCAATTCCTTTCCTCACTGTCACGCTCCAACTCTGCCAATATAGATAGATAGAAGTTTATTTAATCCCGGTGGGAAATTCACATATTGCAGCAACTCCAGTACAATCAAAAACAAAATACACTATACAAACTTAAGATTAAAGAGAATGATAATAATAATAACAGTATCATAAATAAAAAAACACACAGCTGTAGCATTACAGTAATAAGCAGTTCACAGTGATCTCGTCTGTAATGCACGAGTGTTGTTATTGCAAATGGACAAAGTGGCAGAGCACAAAAATACAGAGATTAAAAACGGTGTTAGGTGTCCAAGTTTAGAGTGTTTAAAGTGTCCAGCTCGTGCTCAGTCATTCAAAAGGTGTAAAGTGTCCAAGTTTAAAGTGTCCAGCTTGTGCTCAGTTATTCAGAGAATTATTGGTGTCTGTTGGTGTCCTGGCACTGTGTGTGTTATGCAGTGTGATCGCTGTTGGTACAAACGATCTCCTGTACCTCTCCTTTCTACACCTGAGCTGTCGGAGTCTGTTGCTGAAGGTGCTCTGTTGTCCAACCAACAGCCCATGGAGGGGGTGTGTATTATTGTCCAGTACATCTGTGAGCTTGCTCTGTGACCGGTTGTTAACCACCACCTCGAAACCATCCAATTGGTAGCCAAGCACGGAACCCGCCCTCTTGATCAGCCTGTTTAGTCTTTTCTCCTCCGCTTTCCTGATGCTGCCTCCCCAACAAACTGCCGCATAGAAAAGTGCACTCGCAACAACAGACTGATAAAAGATTTCCAGCATCTTGTTACACACATTGAATGATCTGAGCCTTCTGAGAAAATATAGCCTGCTCATCCCTTTCTTATACACGGCCTCTGTGTTAGCCTTCCAGTCCAGTTTATTGTCGAGCAGGACACCCAGGTATTTGTAAGTATCCACCCACTCGACATTCCGACCCATGATGTTAATGGGCCTGATTTGTGACCCCCTTTTGCTGAAATCCACCACCATCTCCTTGGTCTTATCTACATTGAGGAGTAGATGGTTCTTTGCAGTCCACTCTACAAAGCTGTTAACAACATCCCTGTACTCTCCGTCCTGTCTGTCCATGATGCACCCGACTACTGCAGTGTCGTCCGAGTACTTCTGTAAGTGGCAGAGGTCTGACCTGTACTGGAACTCTGTGATGTATAGTGTAAATAGAAAGGGGGAGAGCACAGTTCCTTGTGGTGCTCCCGTGCTACAGACCAGGCTATCGGACGGGTAGGTTCCTAACCTCACATGCTGGGATCTTTCTCAACGTAAATAATAAGATCCATTTATTTTACTACAATCGCTGCACGGCGCCCTCTCGCCCGCTCGACAATTGTCACACGCCGCCACCCAAGCGCTCAACAACTTACGTTCGCACCCCCCCCCCCCAACAACTTACGTTCGCATCCCCCCCCGGTCAAAAACTTTGGCTCTTGCCAATGAAAGGTTCAGTTTTACATTTGTCATAAAGAGAAATGTGAGCTAAGACAGTTTACAATGGCACTTGTAAAAAAAGAATGCATCCTTTAAACGTCTGAGAATTTAGACTGTGTCTGTGTGTACATGTTTGACTTAGTAGATGCCTGGCACCTGCTCCCATCCATGACTCCCGTCTGGGCCCATGCAACACTTATGGAAGGCAGACGTGCATTGAAAGTGAAAGATTTAGATTGATGTGATTTGTTGGAGGGCTTCAGCCCGAAAGCCTCACACTCATGTGAGATGTTATTCTTTGTGATGTTTGCTTATTAACAGACGTAATGTTTTAGACCAGTTCTCTCTGTAGAAGGGTGATGGCAACATCCCGATGAACTGAAGACAGACATCAAGCAGAAGACCGAGGGATCCAGTGGGAGAACTGAGACTCTGTTGCTATGACTGTGGGGAACTGGGCTGTAGGGACATGTTGTAACACATGTGCAACAACATGAGGATGGTGTGTCCTTACTTAATAACAGTACCTTTACCATCCAGAACAGTTGCAGTCAGTGGAATGCCACCATGTGTTGAGTATAGCAGGTCTAGTCATTAATGCTGGTTCCCGCCGATGCGGCCGACGTAGGGCGTAGGACTGACCAGTCACAGCGAACTGTGCGTCTTCCACACCTCCATGTTGTGTTTGTAAAAACTAAAAGTGGACAACCATGGCTGAAAGCCAAACCGAGGAGCTGGTAACAAAGAGGAAATTTACCTCTGTAATCTGGAATTGGTTCGGATTTTCTTCCACTGACCAAGACCAAACTACAGCGATATGTAAGGTGTGCAAAGAACATGTGAAAACATCTGATGCCAGTACAACATAATTATTCAATCACTTGAGACGTAGACATCCCAAGTAATATGCCGAAAGTGAAACAATGCGGGCAGCGACCTCACAAGCTGCAGCCTCGGTGGTTTATACTTTCACGAGTGACCATAGCGCGCGACTCCGCAAGCGTTCATACTTGGCAGTTGTCCGAAATGATATGTGGTAGTATAAAGAAACATCCCTCAAAAACAGGGGAAGTAACATTTACCTGATGAGTTGTGTTTCAGGTTTGAAAATTGCTGGAATTTAGGCTAAAGTACTTGAAAATGCTTGAAATTGTAACTACTTTGTTTCACAACAAATATCTGTCTGACTGAACAGTTCTCTTGTATTACGTTAACAAATACGAGCCTCTTGTAATTCCAGGACGAAACATGAGAGAACGTGAATTTAATTGAATTTAAAATAAATTATTTTTTTTGGATGGAAGATCGTGATAAAAAATCGAAATCGAGATTTTATGAAGAAAAATCGTGATACAATTTTTTCCCATATCGCCCACCCCTAAGGACAACTAAAGGAAAACTAGGAGCATTGAACAGGAGATCTAAACTTAGCAAACACGAGAGAGAAAAAACCAGGGAGGACTAACGTACAAACAATGACCGACACAGGAGTGTAGAACAGAAGGGTTTAAATATACTGACAACATGACGGTGAAACGAGACGCAGGTGGGAACAATAAGGAAAGGGGCGTGGCAGACAGAGGGAGAAACCATGGAACGGGGAAGCTAGGCGGGACCAGGGAGGAGGGAGGGGTTGGACGTGACATATCTGTTGTTTGCTGGGAGAGAGTAAAATATTACATGTAATGGTGTTTCTGTACTGCTATCAAATGTTAGTTTTTTTTACAGAGGTTGTGCAGTGATTGACTATGTTCATCTCGAATAGAATGATTGGGTACTTAACCAGGTTTGCTGTGTTTTAACAAAGTTGGTGTATAAAGAGAAAACTTTGTTTGCATTGTGAAATGCAAAGTTGTTATTTAGTTAAGAAAATGCGCTTTTGAACATGATATTAACTATTTGGCTATTTGTGTGAGGTCAATGTGTTGCTGTGTTTAGAGTTTTGACAATGTATCACAAGTATTGGGAAACGCATGTTAGCAGTCATCAAAAACTGTAATACATACATAATTAAATGGCCCATGAAAGCAACTGGAGCCTTAGTCGCTAAACCATCAGATAAAGCTGCCTGCACAGTGGTACCCTATGGGCAAAATGTTTATTTTCTTTGCTACACATTCCTCACGTCACCTGAACCCACATCTGTTTATTTACAGCCGTGTACCATAGGCATTCTAGTATGTTATTAAAATTTTATAACTGATTTAAATCTTTATTTGCATGTATTTATCTTTTAGTTTAATATTTGTAGTTAAAATATAAATTGTTATATCCCTGCACCAACATTGATGTTAAGTATACTATTTCTACATTTTCACATACTCCACTCACATTTGTGCGACTGGAAACAAATCCTGATATTAAACTTTGTTTTCTTAGTTGTATTCTACGTGTGCCCTATTATAAACACAAGCTTTAATCTGGATTTTCTTGAAATTCTTATTTTGTAATTTGCTTGCAAACAGATCAGTGAATAGAATTGGTCTTGGATATGGAAGGTTACAATCATATGAGGCAGGCTACATGGCAGTATTGTGACGGTGGGTGCGGCGTGAAGGACGAGACACAGAATCCCTCGGTTGCAGCAAACGTCACTTTACTTTCGCTTACAATTATTGCGCAATAGCGCACGTAGAACACAAACAGCACACAGAGACGTGTAAACCTTAGACAACGACGAGCACAGGACACTGCGCGAGCGCACATTAAATAGACAGACCACATTAGCCCCATGTGATTACGAGACGATTCACAGCTGAGACAGATTATCACGCGACATAGCCCTCACCACGGAGTTTCACAGACGCAGACAAAGCACGTGGACTACGTATACACACGCCCAAAAGGGAGGGGCCGGGGTCCTCAACGTGACAGACGCCCCCTCCAAGGGCACTACCCGTCCCGGGGTGCCAACAGGACCGAGTGCCCCGAACCCACAACGATGGGCGGATCCGACGCGCTCAGTCCTGCGTCTGGGAGGTGACTGCCCTCGGTGAAGCGTCCGCCACGGACCGCCTAGAACACCCTTCCTGGGAACACAGGGGAAAAGACGTTAGACAACGGCACGGTCACAAACACACAAACAGGCACGCTTACACACATAGACACAAACGGGAAGAGGGGGTTAGGTACACATACGGGTAGACTTACGAACACCGGAACAGACAAACGTAACAGGCGCCAGGCTACGCGCCAGGAGGAGAGAGATGAGGAGAGAGAGGTCGGGAGCTGCAGGTGTCGCGGCGAACGGCCCTCCTCCAGCCTTTGCTGCGAAACCTCCACCCGGTGCAGCGCGGCTGGCGAACGCGCCCGGTGGGCCGTATGGAAGTTCCCCGTTGGTCTCCATCTTTTCCTCCATCGCCTCACTGCCGTGGCTCCAGCTCATGGGCTGCCCCGAGCTGCCACCCCGGGAACAGTCCATGTCGCTAGCTTGGGAGCGCTCGGGGGATGAGCCCGCCTCTGGACTCCACCTCAAATCAAATCAAATCAAATCAAATTTTATTTATATAGCGCTTTTTACAACAGTTGTTGTCACAAAGCAGCTTTACAAGTGCCGAGTCCTAGCCCCCAGTGAGCAAGCCAAAGGCGACAGTGGCAAGGAAAAACTCCCTAGTTTTTTGCATGAGGAAGAAACCTTGAGAGGAACCAAGACTCAGGGGGGGAGCCCATCCTCCTCTGGCCGACACCGGTCACCATGACAACAACAACAATATAGACAGAATGTAGACAGAATGTAAAAGATGCAATAATGTCCATTTAGACAGAATATAAAAGATGTAATAATGTCCATCATGGTGTAGGCATCCGGTTAGGCAGGAGGTGGCCGGCCCAGGATGGATCGCTTGTCTCTCCTCATCTCATTATTCCTCAAGCAGGCGGGCAGCCATGTGGAGAAATGAAACAGGGAAAATTAGCTCTGTATGAGGACATGTACAGGACAGGTAAAATTATAAACATTTCTGGAGTGTGGCAGCAACTCCGGCACTAAGTTAAATTATTACAGCCTAGCTAAAAAAGGCAGATCCAGAAGGTAACATAGGCTTGGGGGCTGTGGGGATGTGCCTTGGGGTAGGCGCGACTCCACGGTTCACACTTTGAGAGACCAGGGTTCTCCCCGAAAAGATCAGGCCGGACTCCGAAGTAAACTTCACCCAGATTTTAATCAGTGCAACAGACGTGAACATAGCCCCTCGGATCAGATAAAACAATAGTAAAACCTCGTACAATAAATGGCTCTGGCGATATGTCGGGGCACACTCGCTACCCCTCCAGGAAGGTCGTTCTTCCCGATAGATCTTCTGTTCGGCCTTTTAAACGAGTAGCCCCGCCCCCAACCTTGTTAGACTAAACCAACATCTTGGAGCGGGACCACACGTGCCGCCTGTTGGAACATCTATACAATACACATGAACATGATAATACACCATTGTTTGTTAATCACATCCTGCATGGTTATGATTTCCTGTCTTTCCCTTGTCCTCCTCCTACAGGATCAGTAGGAACCGTCTCCCCCCCTCTACTGCCGACCGTGGGCTCTACCGGCCAGCACCAGGGAAGCCCTGGAAGACGGTCCTCCCCCCCCCTGAGAACATAGGACATCCGGTGAGCTATTAATCTGCATACCCATACATATACATACACACAGTCCAGGTGATGGGTCAAGTCTCTGACCCCATCACACACCCCCCCACTTCAGCTAGTCACTCGGTAGAGGGACGTGAGAGGAAGTCCGCAGGCACATTTTGAGTTCCCTTCCGGTACCGAACCTGAAACTTAAAAGGTTGTAAAGACAAATACCAACGGGTAATCCGTGCATTGGTGTCTTTCATCCTCTGCATCCACTGCAGTGCACGATGATCAGTCTCTAAGATGAAATCAGACCCCATCAGATAGTATTTCAGAGAATCAAGGGCCCACTTCACGGCTAGAGCCTCCTTCTCCACTGTTGAGTAGTTCATCTCCCTCGGAAACAGCTTCCTACTAATGAACAGAATTGGTCTCCGTGCATCAGCATCCCCTTGAAGCAGCACTGCCCCCAGGCCATGACCCGACGCATCTGTCTGGACCACGAACTGCTTCTCGAAGTCTGGGCTACACAGAACTGGCTCTGCACACAAACACTGTTTAAGATCATTAAAGGCAACATCACATTCTTCTGTCCATTTTACCTTTTGAGGCTTGTCCTTTTTGGTCAAATTAGTCAGTGGCGCCGCTCTATTGGAGAAGTCCGGAATGAATCTCCGGTACCAGCCAACCAGACCTAGAAATGATCTCACCCGCCTCTTTGTGGTTGGAACCGGTGTTCTCCTGACCGCCTCCACCTTGTCAACCTGTGGACGTATTACACCACCTCCTAGGATATAACCCAGGTATGAAACAGAGTCTTTTGCTAAACAGCACTTAGATGGATTGACCGTCAGACCTGCCTCAGCAATCTTCTGTAGGACCACTTGCATATGTTGCACATGTTCATCCCAGCTAGTACTATATATTACCACATCAATGTAGGCAGCCGCAAACCCTTCAGTGCCCTTCAGCACTTCGTCCATGAGGCGTTGAAATGTAGCGCCCGCCCCATGTAGACCGAATGGCATCACCACGAAGTGGTACAGACCAGACGGCACTCGAAAGGCAGTCAGTTCACGGGCTGTATCGCTGAGTGGCACTTGCCAGTATCCCTTGCACAAGTCCAGTGTTGTAAGAAATTTTGCTCTTCCTAGTCTTTCAACCAGCTCATCTGCCCTTGGCATAGGGTACGGATCGAAAGCAGACACGGCGTTGAGCTTAGAGAGATCTACGCAAAATCGCAGGCCCCCGTCTTTCTTGGGCACCAGCACCACAGGGCTACACCACTCACTCTTTGACGGTTCTATCACCCCCAGCTCTAGCATACTTTGTACTTCCCTCATCAAGTCTGGAATCAGGCGTGCTGGCACTCTGCAGTTCGTCTGTCTGAGTGGATCCGGTTTCAGCAAACGGATGTTATGTTGCATGATGCTTGTTCTGCCCGGCTCGTCTTTAAAGAGGTTTGGTGGAATTATGCTCCTAAGCTCTTCTTGTTGTTGAGTATTGAGGTGTGACAGATCAAGAGGGGTACTGGTCTCTCCTATACTAGGAAAATACTGTTCTTCACGCTCTTCCTCCTCTCCAACTGCTCTCACCCATAACTGTTCTGCTGGATTCAGCTGGCCCTCTCGCCACGCTCTTAGCATGTTAATATGGAAGGTTTGTCTTGATTTCTTCCTGTCAGGGAGAAGTAGTTCATACGTAGTCTTACCTATCTTCTGTAGTACTTCGTATGGTCCCTGCCATTTAGCCAACAGACCTGTGTCAGATGTGGGGAGAAGAACAAGTGCTTTATTGCCTGGTTGCAATTCTCTGTCTTTTGCGACCATATCATACCACTGTTTTTGGTGTCGCTGAGCTCCCTCCATGTTGTCTCTGGCCATCTCTGTCAGCTGAGCCATCTTGTCTCTCATCTTAAGCACATGTGAGAGCACATTGATCTTCCGCTCTCCATCTTGTCCTTCCCAAGCTTCTTTTAGGACATCCATTGGGCCCCTCACTTCTCTAGAATATAAAAGCTGAAATGGTGAAAATCCTGTAGAGGCTTGGGGAACCTCTCTATAGGCAAAGAGGAGATATGGCAACCACTGGTCCCAATCTGCACCCGTCTCTGAAACAAACTTCTTGAGCATGCTTTTAAGTGTTTTATTAAAGCGCTCAACGAGCCCGTCGGTCTGAGGATGGTATGGGGTGGTCGTTATACCCTTAATTCCTAATAGCGTAAAAACCTCTCTGAGCAATTTAGATGTAAAATTTGTTCCCTGGTCTGTCAAGACCTCTCTTGGGATACCCACCCTAGATATTAACTGGATCAATGCGTTAACTATTTGGCGCGTTTTAACTTTCCTGAGTGCAAAACATTCAGGATACCGTGTTGCGTAATCACAAACCACCAAAATGTACCGGTTCCCCCCCCGACTTCTCGGCAGGGGTCCGACCACATCCATGGCTATGCGAGCAAATGGTTCCTCTATGATGGGCATGTTAATCATAGGAACTCTATCCGCACTCTGCTGAGGTGCTGATAACTGACACTCTGGACATGTTCTACACCACTCTGCCACATCCAAATGTACCCTAGGCCAAAAAAACCGGCTTGCAATTCTAGACAGTGTCTTAGCCTGTCCTAAGTGGCCTGCCCATGGCTCAGAATGTGCCATTTTAAGCACTGTTTGTCTCATGCATGTGGGTACCACCAACTGCTCCACCTCACCCTTTACTCTGTACAAAATGTTATCTCTCAATTTAAACTGGAGCTCGTTCTTACCCAGAGTGTTCCCCTGATTACATTTCAGATATAGGGGTTTAAGAGACACATCCTGCATTTGAAGTTCCCTTATATTCCCTGGTAGTTCTCCTGCATTAGTTTCTGGAACTGTTAACGGTTCTGAAACGACTGTGCCCTTCACTTTATCATATCTTCGTTCCCTGCGAGACTTCTTAATTTTAGGAACTATATTAAATGGCATTTCCTGCATTAACTTAATACTATCTGCCTCATTTTGTTTTGCTTGGCTTCTGGTAACCGCAAACGCTTCTGCCGTTTTTTGACTCGATGTTAATAAGTCTATCAGAATTGGTAAGTCTCTCCCCAGAACCACAGTATACGGAATTTGATCTAGGATGCCGACATTCAATCGGTACATTTGCCCATTTATTTCAATGTCAACCGCCGCTGTCGGGTAGGTTTGTTCCTCCCCATGTATACATTTCACTCTGAGCTTAAGCTCTTGTTTTACGTGAAGGTTTGGCACACATTTCGCCGAAACTAATGTCTGACTAGCGCCTGTATCTATCAGGGCTTTAACCGTTTTGTTGTTTATTTTTACATCCACCAGACTCTCCTTCGTATCCGCTACCGGTTTAAAGCTATGCTCTCTTCTAGGGGAATAACACAACCGAGCTGAACTCTGCAATAACGGGCATACGTTTATCTTATGTCCGAGTTGGTTGCAATTGAAACATTTAAAAACTCTGTCCGCACGGTTTACAATCGCGTTTCTATCCCTCTCTGGTTTCCTATTAGTATCACGCCGATGCCTTTGCGCAGCAGCCTTACTATTTTGCCCATTTGGACCACCCCTAGCCATACCTTCAGGCCTACCTGGCTCAACGCGGTAACGTTGTTTGTTGGGATTCCCCAACTTGAACTCTCCGTCGGCCAGTCTCGCCGCCGCGAATGCTTCCGCCATTTCCACCGCCTCTTCGGCCGACGATGGGCTTCTCTCGACAATCCAGCGTCTTAACTCGGGACTCACCATGCTCAGGTATTGTTCCAAGATAATCGTTTCTCCGATCTCTCCTTTAGTTTTTTCATTTGGCATCATCCACTTTTCATATAGCGACTTAAGCCTGGTGAATAGTTCCCTCGGAGTTTCGTCATCCTGGACCGTACAATCTCTAAACCTTTGGCGGTAGGTCTCCTTGTTTATCTCGTACTTCTGTAGGATTGCCTGTTTGATTTTACTATAGTCGCCTGTGTCGTCGGCGTCCATGGCGACGTAGGCTGCTCGGGCCTTGCCGTCTAACAGTGGGACTAGGTGTATGGCCCAGCTTCCTATCGGCCATTTAGCTACCTGAGCCATCCGCTCGAACGTTGTCATAAAATGTTCTATATCGTCAGTATCTTTGAGCATTGGCATTCTAGGAGTTGGCCATATCGCGCTCGTGCAGGGTTGATGCTGGTGCGGGGATTCTGAAACGCCTTTCCGTCTTCCACCGGCGGTATAAGAACTCCGGAGAATTTGGGACTGTGTCGCTTCATACAACTCACCACCTTCCCCGGCTTCATATCCGCTTTCCGTGTGCCTTCTTTGCACTTCTTCTTGTATTAAATTGAACTGATGCTGCATTGTGCGCCACCGTTGTTCATTTTTTGCTGTTTCACTTCGCATGTGCTCATCTTTAGCCCTCTGCTCCGTGATAAAACTTTGTAGCATACTGCATACGTGCTCAATGTCTTTGCCCGAGTCGCTTGGCGTTATCTCCACTTGTCGACTCGACATATCGTCCTCCTCCGTCCTTGGGTCACTTTGGTCTGTGCTGTGCACGACGGGGGGTCTCTTTGGAGCCATCCTTTCAATAACGGGGTTGTCTTGAATTTGTTACTTGTACAAGCCGTCTCCTGCGCCTTACTTCTACAAACTTACAAGACTTCTCCGCTGCCACCATTTGTGGGGATGTGCCTTGGGGTAGGCGCGACTCCACGGTTCACACTCTGAGAGACCAGGGTTCTCCCCGAAAAGATCAGGCCGGACTCCGAAGTAAACTTCACCCAGATTTTAATCAGTGCAACAGACGTGAACATAGCCCCTCGGATCAGATAAAACAATAGTAAAACCTCGTACAATAAATGGCTCTGGCGATATGTCGGGGCACACTCGCTACCCCTCCAGGAAGGTCGTTCTTCCCGATAGATCTTCTGTTCGGCCTTTTAAACGAGTAGCCCCGCCCCCAACCTTGTTAGACTAAACCAACATCTTGGAGCGGGACCACACGTGCCGCCTGTTGGAACATCTATACAATACACATGAACATGATAATACACCATTGTTTGTTAATCACATCCTGCATGGTTATGATTTCCTGTCTTTCCCTTGTCCTCCTCCTACAGGATCAGTAGGACCCGTCTCCCCCCCTCTACTGCCGACCGTGGGCTCTACCGGCCAGCACCAGGGAAGCCCTGGAAGACGGTCCTCCCCCCCCTGAGAACATAGGACATCCGGTGAGCTATTAATCTGCATACCCATACATATACATACACACAGTCCAGGTGATGGGTCAAGTCTCTGACCCCATCACAGGGGCATTCTGAGACAATGGCATCCGTCCACTGCACTGTCAACAAACTTGAGTGACCACGAGCAGTGACAGGATGACAGCACCAGCACCCCAGTCTACCATAAAACCCTTCGTCTATGAACCCCTGGATCTGTACCTTTATCTAAGGGGGATATTAATTATCAAACGCTAGACTAAATAAGTGGGTTTTCAACCTAGATTTAAAGATTGTGACTGTGTCAGAGTCCCGGACACATTTAGGAAGATTATTCCAAAGCTGGGGGGCCTTATAAGAAAAGGCTCTTCCCCCTGCTGTTACCTTGTTAATTTGTGGAACTAATAACAGACCATCACCCTGTGATCTTAGTTGACGTGGGGGTTCATAGTAGGAAATAAGTTCCTGGAGGTATTCAGGAGCAAACCCGTGTAGTGCTTTATATGCTAATAATAGAATTTTAAAATCAATACAAAATTTAACTGGGAGCCAATGCAGGGCTGATAGGACTGGTCTAATATGCTGAAATTTTCTAGTTCTGGTCAGAACTCTAGCTGCGGCATTTTGAACTATTTGAAGTTTATTTAGATTCCTATTTGAACATCCTGACAGTAGTGAATTGCAGTAGTCTAGTCTAGAGCTAACAAAGGCGTGCACCAATTTTTCTGCATCATCCTGTGATAATGCATTTCTTAATTTGGCAATATTGCGGAGATGTAGAAAAGCTATCCTAGTAGTATTATCTATATATTTATCAAATGATAGGTCAGAGTCGAGTATGATGCCTAGGTTTTTGGCTACTGTGCCAGGTGTAATGGGATAGTCTGCAAGATTAAGCATTAAATTTGGAATTTTCTGTCTTGCGGCCTTAGGGCCCACAAGGAGAACTTCTGTTTTGTCCTCATTTAATTGTAGGAAGTTTAGAGACATCCAGCATTTAATGTCTCTTACACAGGCCTCAATTTTTCCTAAACTGAGTTTGTCATCGGGTTTGGCTGATATGTAAAGTTGAGTGTCATCCGCATAGCAGTGAAAATTGACACCGTGTTTGTTTATAACTGTGCCCAATGGTAGCATATATAATGTAAATAATAGTGGTCCTAAGATGGAGCCTTGCGGGACCCCATATTTAACCATTGTACGTTTGGATAAAATATTATTGAGCTCTACAAACTGATAGCGATTTGTTAAGTAAGACTGAAACCATGAAAGGGCTGTGCCTGAGACTCCAACCCAGCGTTCTAACCTTTCTAGCAAGATCCTATGATCAACTGTGTCGAAAGCTGCACTAAGATCAAGAAGCACTAACAGTGATACTGTCAGGGCTGGCTCGGATTCCACACCATCTACCTCCACTAGGGGCACCCGAGTCAGCCCTAGACTACATCCACGCAATCAGCAATGATCCGTCTCACCTGTTGCCATGGCTTTTTAAGGAAGCTTTTGGAGACGGATCATTGCTGATTCGTTTTGGTTATGCCGGTACGTTCTCAGCCCTTTCTCTTGTCTCATTCTCAAGTTAAAGGTGTCTCGCCACCTTATTCTTTCTCTCTCCCTCTCTCTTGTTCTTTCACTTATTCGAGTCTCTGTCTCCTGCGCTGCTTTCTAGCCAATCTCAAGTTTTCCTCCTTCTGTTTCTCTTCCTATCCGTTATTCATTTATTTTGGGAAGGTTTTGTTTTGTTGCGGCATTTTGCCAGTAGCCAGATTCTTCTCCTGGTGTTCTTATTTCGGTTTTACGCGACGAGTTTTTTCCGCGTCCTTTTAGTTGCCTTTATCATTTTTTCCACCCTCTCGCTACGAGTGAGTTTTGCTTTTCATGCGTCAGTCTTCCGCGTTGTTTTTGTTTCCTTTTTCTACCGAGTATCTACGGTTTAGTTTCATTTTGCGCGTTGTTTTTCCGCGTCGTTTTGTGTTGGTGTTTTTGCCACACTGTGTGTATGCATTAACTCCACATTTACTACTCTCGCATATTATTGTGCCAGACCGAGCCGGCACTTGGGTCCGCCTCTCAAGTATATTCACGCGGTGGTTACGTCACCATACCCGCCGCGTTACAGATACATAGCCTTGATCTGATGCAAGGAGGAGATCATTTGTTACTTTAACTAATGCTGTTTCAGTACTGTGATGGGGCCTAAAACCAGATTGGAACTTTTCAAATATGTTATTTCTATGCAGATATAGGCATAATTGCTGGGCAACAGCTTTTTCTATGATCTTAGATATAAATTATGTGTTTGAAATGGGTCTATAATTAGATAGCACAGTCGGATCAAGATTTGGTTTCTTGATCAGAGGTTTGATAATTGCTAACTTACATGATTTGGGCATGTGACCTATTGTAATGGATGAGTTAACTATAGTTAGAAGAGGTTCAGTTACAGCTGGTAATACCTCTTTTAATAACTTTGAGGGAACTGAGTCTAGTGTGCAGGTAGTACAATTTAAGGAAGAAATTATTTTCTCTAATTCTGATTTTGGGAGTGGATGAAAAGCATCAAGTTTTTCTCCCGGTATGTAATTTAAATCAATATCAACCAAACCAGATGACATACCAGTTGTATTGCTAATAAAGGGTTTTATATTTTGTCTAATATTCTCTATTTTATTATCAAAGAAATCTATAAATACATTACTAGTGAGGTTTACTGGAATCTGAGGTTCTGTGCCTGCTTGATTTTTTGTAAGTTTAGAAATAGTATTAAAAATAAATCTAGGATTGTTTTTATTTTTCTCTATCAGTGAGGCTAAGTATGCTGAGCGTGCTTTAGTGAGTGTCCATTTGTACTCAATAATGCTATCCTTCCAGGCACAGTAGAATACTTCCAATTTAGTAGATCGCCATTTCCGCTCTAATTTACGTGCTATTTGTTTTAAGTTTCTAGTTTGGTCGGTGTACCATGAGGCGAGCTTTTTGGATCTAGCTTTTTTATATTTTAGTGGACCTACTATATCTAGAGCTGATCTGCAGGTATTCTCTAAATAGTCGGTTAGACTATTTAACTCCTGGATCGGATGGCGAGTGGGCTAAAGCAGTTAAGTCAGGGAGGGTTTCAATAAACTGTGTTGCTGTTGATGAATTTATCGAGCGCTTTATACACTGCCAAGGAGACGGGCGGGTATTTATGTTAAGGTGAAAATCGAATTTGACTAAATAGTGATCGGAGATTGCTACGGTTTGCGGGAGTATGTTTATATTATCTACGTCGATACCCAGCGTTAATATTAGATCTAGGGTATGATTTCGATAATGTGTAGGTCCTACTACGTTTTGTTTAATGCCGACAGAGTTCAATATAGAAGTAAAAGCCCTTGTCAGTGGATCCTCCGCGTTATCAAAGTGTATGTTAAAGTCTCCTACCATTATTATTTTGTCACTACATACTGCTAAATTTGCTGCAAAATCTGTGAAATCATTTAAGAAATCTGAGTAAGGCCCTGGTGGTCTGTATACATTGGTTAGGGAAAATGTACTTTTATTTTCAGATGGACTAATTACATTAATAGACTGCATCTCAAATGAGTTTGAGATATCTAAGTATTTCTGATGAATTTCTAAACAATCACGATAGATTATACATATTCCACCTCCTCTGCCTGACAGTCTAGGTCTATGTATATAACTATATCCCACAGGAGTGGCTTTGTTTAGAGTTAAATAATCACCAGATTGAACCCACGTTTCAGTTAGACATAGAATATCAATTTTCTGGTCTGTTATAAGTTCATTTACAAAAACTGCTTTTGAGTTGAGCGATCGAATATTGATTATTCCAATTTTCAGATCGGTCATATAGGTTGTAATAATTTGATGTGAAGTCTGAATATTAGTTAAAAACTTAGGGCGGACTATTTTCTTATGATTTAATTTAACCCGGGGCACAGACACAGTCTCAATCCTATGGGATCTTGGTGACGCCTCTAAGCAGCTCGCAGACAGACGGTTTAGCCCATTAGTCTGCGGCCTGGTCGCGACTCTGGTTAGTCAGCAGCTCCTAGTGCTACACTGCCCACTAACTAACAGACTACGGGCTATGCTGCAAGATAACAGGGCAGCGCCATCCCGGGTGGGGTGGACACCGTCCCTGCCTAAAAGACCAGTCTTGCCCTCGAACTCTTCCCAATTATTAATAAAGCCCACTTGATTTTCTGAACACCACTTGGACATCCAGCGGTTTAGCGACGTGAGCCTGCTGTACTGCTCATCACCGCGCCGCATTGGGATGGGGCCAGAGCAGATTACGGCATCGGACATCGTCTGGGCTAATTTAACCACCTCTTTAACATTAGCCTTAGTCACCTCTGACTGCCGCAGACGTATATCGTTGGCCTACATGTATAACTATCCTAGAGAATCGTTTATGGGCTAACAGTCTAAGGTTGCCACTAATGTCCGGTGCTCTGGCTCCCGGTAAACAGCTAACTGTAACCGCTGGAGCCCCTACAGGAATAGCGACTTTCACGTGTCGGACTATAGAGTCTCCTATCACCAGAGTCTCCTCAGAGGGTGTAGCACTGAGCGGGGCAAACCTGTTGGACACGTGAACCGGGGAGTGGTGCTCTGGTGGGCTAGCGCTGGCGTTAGCGGTAGCTGCAGCCCTCGCTCTCCGACTACGCCGCCGAGACGTCACCCATTCGCCCCGCTGTGAGGGCTCTATCGCCGGAGTCGCGGAGGCGCTAGTTCTCCCTGTCGCGTCCACACCTACTACAGACCCTGTCCCTGTCTCTCTATCCCTCAATAATGAGTGGACGCGTCGCTCTAAGCTTTCCACTTTCGCCACGAGAGAATTTACTAGTTTGCACCTCTCACAAATACTATTACTATTACTGTCGGTGGCGAAAGGGTCTAGACTAAACATGCCACACTCCGAACATGGGAACAAACCAACACCAGCCATGAATAAATCAAAACACTTACCTCCTTTTCACCGTCCCGGCGGACAGTTCCGAGGGGGGAGGGCTCTCCTCCTCCTCCTCGGTGTAGGAGCCCTCGGACGGAGGGTACTCCCCGTTCTCCTTCTCTTCCCTACCGTCGTCATCGGGGTATGTGGAGCACTCCGACGGGGGGTACTCCTGCTCCTCGCCTTCCTCCACGGTGGTAGAGGGACCTACGGGCGGAGGGAGGTAGTCCTCTTCCTCGGACTCCTCCTCCTCCTCTTCCCCATAGTCGACGGTGGACGCGTCGTCTAACGATGGGGGGGTAGTCCTCTCCCTCTCCACCGTAGTCCACCGTGGAGGCGTCGTATAATGACGGAGGGTAGGCCTCCCCCTTGTCGTCCAGCTCCTCCTCCTCGCCTGGGGAGTCCCCCTCCCCAAACTCGCTCTCGGGGGTACTCTCCGTCCCGCAGAGCGCAAAGGAGCCCACCCGCAGGGGTGAGGGATCCCTGGATGAAGAGGGGTGGTACTTCCCCCAAAGCCGCACCGCCTCCTGGCGGAGCTTCTCCGCTGCCTCGGGGTCGTGGTGCACCCGCGCCTGATGCAGCAGGGACGCACAGATAGGGTCCTCCTCGAGCTGCGCCAGCGTCGGCGTGGTTCCCTGGTGCGGGGGTGTGTTCTCCTCCTCCCCAAGCTCGCCCTCTGGTGGCGTACCTGCCCCGTAGAGCTCGGGGATGCTTACCCGTATGGGCGAGCATTCCCGGGAAGGCGAGGGGTGTCTCTCCCGCCACACCTGTACTGCTGTCTGGTGGTATTCCTCGGCCAGCTCGGGAATAGCGGTCTCCCGAGCCGCGCACAGCAGGTAGGCGCACTCCGGGTCCTCCTTGAGCTGCGCCAAAGTCGGCGGGGCTTCGCGGCGCGGGGGAGAGGAAGAAGAGCGGTGATGCCGCTTGCAGGGCTTTTTCCCCTTCTTAGGCTTACTCTTGTAGCCTGACATGTTGTTGTGTCTCTCAGACGGCTCGCCGTTCTGTGACGGTGGGTGCGGCGTGAAGGACGAGACACAGAATCCCTCAGTTGCAGCAAACGTCACTTTACTTTCGCTTACAATTATTGCGCAATAGCGCACGTAGAACACAAACAGCACACAGAGACGTGTAAACCTTAGACAACGACGAGCACAGGACACTGCGCGAGCGCACATTAAATAGACAGACCACATTAGCCCCATGTGATTACGAGACGATTCACAGGTGAGACAGATTATCACGCGACATAGCCCTCACCACGGAGTTTCACAGACGCAGACAAAGCACGTGGACTACGTATACACACGCCCAAAAGGGAGGGGCCGGGGTCCTCAACGTGACAAGTATATCATATCAAAAAGATCTAAAACAAAACAGCATATCAAATAACAGATGCTACAAAATTTTAAATGGAATTTGAAGACAACCGAATCTATTACAGTATAAACAAATTTAACAATTCTAGCATCCATGTAAGGTTTTTAAAGTTTGTTTACATATAATTATCAGACAAATCACTTTTATACTGGTTTAAATTAAATGCTCAGTCCTTGAAATGTATGTTAAAGATCTTTTCTTGAAAAAATAAGAAAATACATCCCACTTACATTTTTATTAGTCCATCTGTCACGTATGGCCTCGCCCCCTCCCTTAGCTGTCACTCCGGGTTCCCTTGTGTCTGTGTTCCGTGCCTGTTTATCCCGCCCTGTTCGTTTGTCTCCGTGATTCCTTATTTGTTACCACGCCCCCGTGTCATTGCCGTCACCTGTCCCTAGTTTAGTTCATTGTATATAAGTCCCAGCACTTCCCCAGTCTAGTTATCCGTGGTTTTGTCTATCTATTGGTTGTGCTTTGTGCTTCATGCTGTTGGTTTGTGTTTGTGTTTCTCCTGCTTTTGTGTTGCTTTGTTCATGCCAGTATATCCCGTTTGTAAGTACATCTTGTTATCGCTGCCCGGTCGCCCTGTGTTATCTGTTTGTTTCAGTTGTTCTACGTTTTTACCCGTGTTTTGTTTTCCAAGTCTCTAGTCATGTCGCTCAGTGTTTCTGTAACGTGAGACCTCCGAACACAGAGGACTCACGGGGTTTGTATTAGATGGACTCAGGAGCAAACTCAAAGGACTGATAATGAACTGAGACCTGCGGGAAAAGCAGAAAACAAAAGCAGAGATAAAAACTCTGAAAACCAACAGAAAATACTAGGGATGCACCGAAATGAAAATTCTTAGCCGAAACCGAAAACCGAAAATGAGGAAACCAAGGCCGAAAACCGAAACACCGAAATACATTATGCCAATTATTAGTAACATTGGATTTATGGCTAACCTCACTAAAATCAAGGCATTGCTATTCAAAGAATAAATCAACTACAAAATTTGATTTGAAAATATTTATTTAGCACTGACATTACAGTAATGCATATTATAAAATAAAATTAGTGGTGGGCCGTTAACGGCGATAACGCTGACAACGGACGACCACTAATTAAATTGAACTCGCTTGCAGACCGTTTTTATCTGAGAGGATAAATATATGTATTTTATACGAGTAAAATTTTATTATAACCGACTGGCCTGAAAGATAAATATAAATTCTCTCATAATAACGTGACGTGAGTTGCAACATTAAACAGCTCAGGTAAACACGCTTCTGAGAAATGTCGTCTGCTCGGCAAAACATAACGGGGCTCAATGTGCTCTATTAGCCTACGAAATCCCACATCCTCTACGACAGAGAACGGCTGATCGTCTAAGGCAACGAGTTCCATAATTTTTGGTGTAATGTCCTTTGCCTTGACGCCATCACTGAAACGTTTTTGCTTTCTGCATCACTGAAACTTTTTTGCTTTTGAAACTTTTTTAAAATCCAAATAAGCGCGTGCAGGTGGAGATTTTTGCTTGCGTCATCACAACACATCGTTTCGGCCGTGTTGTTTCGGTGATGAAAGTATTTCGGCCGAAAACCGAAAATGCAAATTTAAGCCATTTCGGCCGAAAATTTTCGGTGGCCGAATTTTCGGTGCATCCCTAGAAAATACACGGAGGAGAAAACTCGACGTGTCGGCAAAAAGGAGAACAAACGAACAAAATAATAAACTTCAGAAACGAAAAACACACGGAGGAAAGACTCAACGTGTCAGCAAAACCCAGACGCACAAACGAACAAAGTAACAAACGCCAGTGAGGGGCAGCTGGCTGAAGCGTGACGCTTGGGAAAAAATAACTAAGACAACCCTTCAAAGAAACAAACGATAGGAAGGATAAAGAGGGGGGAAAACTTGAGGTAGGCCAGGGAAGGCGCAGGAGAAAAAACTCGAAAAGAAAAGCGTGGTAGCGAAGACCAACACAGAGAACCTGGAGAGAATACCGGCTGGCAGTACGAGCGAGAGGCAACGAACAACTCAGCAGTGAGGCACTGCAACTTTGCCTGTTAAATAGGGGAAGGCACAGCTGCAGGTCCTCACTGCTGATTGCGTCTCGTTTGCGCATTAAGTCGCGCACTCCTCCTCGTGACGACAGGAGGGGCGGTCCTGGACCCAGCCCTGACTGTAGTAGGTAGAGCGCGCCCTCCTGTGGCGACAGGGGGAACGGTCCTGGACCCAGCCCTGACAGTTTCATGTTCGGACTCCCTCTCAGATCTGACCTCCGCCTTCTTGTTTGACCCTGATTTTGGTATTCCCTTTATTAAATCTCGCTCATCTCAGCACTTGTGTCCGTCCTCTCGCTCCACTGCGCGAGCAGCGTTACACCATCTTATATGATATTCATATATAGATACATGGCCCATAAAAATTTTAACTGATAACTTTTATATTCCACTTTTTTCAGGCACATTATTATAAAAATTGTAAAAACTATAATGTGTTTCAAATAATATTTCTAGATATTGATGGTAGTATGCTAGCAATTTGTCAGTTATTGTCACGTTACCCCTCCCTTCGGGCGTGTCCATGTGTAGTCTGTGTCCATATATGTACTTCCTGTGGGTGTGTTAAATATTTTCATTTGTTGCTTGTATTTGCAATAATAAGATGTAGCTCTTATCTTTGCCTATTGTCTTTTATGATAAGGCTTAGTTGTAATTGTATACACTCAAAAAACAGAAACTGTCTTACATGAATATCAGATACAACAATTAAAGATGTTATCTTTGCTTGATAAAAACTATTTTGAAGTTTTTTTTAATAAGAATCTGAGTTACACAAATATGCATCATTTCATTTTAAAATCACAGGTTGATGCTCTCTCACTATCTGAGAATCAGAAAATAGCCCATAAGTGCAACACTGCTCACACCACCCAACCCATCATGAATAGTGTGAGCAGGAATTATCACCCCACACAATGTCTATGAGGCTATGTTTTTGTAATTGATTGTGGTTATATGCATTGTGTTCATATAGCAGATGCTTCAAAACAGGTTGTGCAGGTGTATTTCATAATTCATTACATATTAATAAAGTATGTTGTTGGACTATAGTTGGACTTAATGAAATTAATAATAATAATTATATAAGGAATTTTAAGGAGATAACTGACCAGAGACCTTTACACGATTTTATCCACTTTATATTACTCCATATTCTTGCCAGAAATAATGCACTTTTGATTTAGAACTTCTTAGCACATCAGCAAAAACATAAGAATAATCTCTACCCAAGCATAACACACACGTACACATATTTGCTGGATGATGTTTATTATAAAGCGATTGGTGGACATACGGTCCCTACAGTAATTTTAAAGAAGGTTTCGTGGGAAAACATCTTGGACCCCGATGATTGCCACTGTCCTTTGTGAATGTCCACCCACTGGGTGAGAAGGAAACCGGCAGCTAACCGGCCATTGGGGCTTATAGCTGCCACATTACGCCTTGCACATCTGCTGTGACTCATTTTAACCCAAATTGCACAATGCTAGTACTTGATCGCAAGTGTTTAACACGCAGAATAAGTGCAGAGCCTTCGACCTTTCGTAAAAAAACAATAGAAGTTCCTCATTTTGAAAACTGACAGTACGCAGAAGTTTCTGATTCACGGCGAACATCTAGTAGTCCGGGTGTAAGACCACACAAGCCCGCAGCTAAGATCAACATGTGGACCTGGAGAATCAAGATTTGGGACTAAAGCATGTAAGTCAATCTCCCTCCCTCCCTTAAAATATTTTTAAACTATTTTCGTTGGATATCCAGTTAGTCAACTGGGCTGTTCCTAGCTGGCTTGCCCACTTGTTGGTACTTGTGTTCGTGGGTTTTGGGGGATTCCTCCATCATTTAGACTTGCTAGGCTAGCGGCTACAACGACGCCTCGACCGTTTAACGGATTTGTGTGAGTGTGAGTTCTGTTAAAATAATCTATCTTCGCGTACTAGCCGCCTGTTATTCTGAACTCAAGTTGGGTTTATAGCATCACATTTGATGGATTTAGTGAAGCAGGGTTAGCTGGCTAGCCCACGTCGGCTAACCCGCGGCTCCTGCAGAGGGCACTGGGCCAAAATTCAAACCGGGTGTGGGCTGGTGTGCCAGAGAGAGAGAGAGAGAGAGAGAGAGAGAGAGAGAGAGAGAGAGAGAGAGAGAGAGAGAGAGACTAGTGCTGGTGTACTGCCCCAGAGAGAGAGACTAGTGCTGGTGTACTGCCCCAGAGAGAGAGAGAGACTAGTGCTGGTGTACTGCCCCAGAGAGAGAGAGAGAGAGAGACTAGTGCTGGTGTACTGCCCCAGAGAGAGAGAAAGAGACTAATGCTGGTGTACTGCCCCAGAGAGAGAGAGAAAGAGACTAGTGCTGGTGTACTGCCCCAGAGAGAGAGACTAGTGCTGGTGTACTGCCCCACAGAGAGAGACTAGTGCTGGTGTACTGCCCCAGAGAGAGAGACTAGTGCTGGTGTGCCGCCCCAGAGAGAGAGAGAGAGAGAGACTAGTGCTGGTGTACTGCCCCAGAGAGTACTGTTAACTCTGTAAATATATGATTCACATTACCATATGTAAACATGTTTATTAATCTTTAACTTTTTTATATATGTATTGTCTCATTTTGTTTTGATTTGGTTGTATCACTACAAGAATTTTATGTATTTATTATTCTTCTTATTATTATTATTTTTTTCTTTCTAATATTGCTTTGGCAACAGTTGTTATTTACAATTCATGCCAATAAAGCCATTTGAATTTGAATTTGAATTTGAGAGAGAGAGAGAGAGAGAGAGAGAGAGAGAGAGAGAGAGAGAGAGAGAGAGAGAGAGAGAGAGAGAGAGAGACTGACTGACTAGTGCTGGTGTACTGCCCCACAGAGAGAGACTAGTGCTGGTGTACTGAGAGAGAGAGAGAGAGAGAGAGAGAGAGAGAGAGAGAGAGAGAGAGAGAGAGAGACTAGTGCTGGTGTACTGCCCCACAGAGAGAGACTAGTGCTGGTGTACTGCCCCAGAGAGAGAGAGAGACTAGTGCTGGTGTACTGCCCCAGAGAGAGAGAGAGAGAGACTAGTGCTGGTGTACTGCCCCAGAGAGAGAGAGAAAGAGACTAGTGCTGGTGTACTGCCCCAGAGAGAGAGACTAGTGCTGGTGTACTGCCCCACAGAGAGAGACTAGTGCTGGTGTACTGCCCCAGAGAGAGAGACTAGTGCTGGTGTACTGCCCCACAGAGAGAGACTAGTGCTGGTGTGCCGCCCCAGAGAGAGAGAGAGAGAGAGAGAGACTAGTGCTGGTGTACTGCCCCAGAGAGAGAGAGAGACTAGTGCTGGTGTACTGCCCCAGAGAGAGAGAGAGACTAGTGCTGGTGTGCTGCCCCAGAGAGAGAGAGACTAGTGCTGGTGTACTGCCCCACAGAGAGAGACTTTACCCCGGACTGTAAACTGTGTACTTGAATGGGTGAACTAACTAGCCGAGGCTCCCAGCGCATCCACTGTGGTTTACACTAAACCAGTTGGGAAGTCCTGTTGGTGTTTCCCCTCACACACCGCAGTGTAAGAAACTCCTACACGCCTGCTGTACTAACTAGTCTCGTATAGGAATAACCGCGTGTTTCATGTGGCACAGCCTACAAACTCATAACCTACAGTTAAATAGTCATTCGCAATATTTTGCAACCTTTTCGTGCATTTCTCCGTAAAGCAACAAGCCATTCTTCTTAAATCTTCAGAAATACGACCACATATTCCTGGAGATTCCCTTCCAACTTCAGCGTCGTGTTGGATTTACCGACCCGTCCCGTGTTTTCCCAACGTCAAATTGCACGAAACTTGACTGAACTCGCTATTTTTTTGCGTTGTCTAGCTGCTGTAGTCCCCGAAACTGGACAATATATGAATAAGTGATTGACATGATTTACGTTTTTCCATATTAAAATCCGAAAGATAAATTGTGGCGACCGCCCTGTGAACACCAACGAACACCGTTCGCTTTGTAATCTTTTAAACATTCAGCGGAGACATTTGCGTGTATTATCGTCAAAACACGAAGAAGGCAAGCGACCATACTGATATTTGGTATAATTATATTTGATATTTGGTATAATTATGGTAATATTAGGTAATATTTGAGGGTAAGTATGTGTGCTGGACCAGTAAAGCGAGAGTGTGTGTCCTGACTGGAGGAGGAACATGTTATCCTGCCTTTGTCACGGGAGCCATTTTGGAATATTGTGTTCAAGTGGACCTGAATTGTGCTGTCAACGGACAAACTTTTAAAGGAATACAGGAACATTTATCAACAACAACAACAAAACTATCGGTTTATTTCTCGGATATGGACGCAGATATGTGGCGAATGACCGGCACATCTCAGGCCGAAAGGTTTTTGATCGACTGGGCGACGCTGTAAACGCGACATATTCCTCCCCGGACATTCACGTTGAGGTGGAGACGTTTCTTTGTGTGTTATGCACATTTTTTCACGCCTGGATAATATCTGATAACAGGTCTGCCACAGTTTTCACGCCATACAGATATAGTTTAGATATTTCTTAGAGCATTGTTGGTGGTTAGCGGTGCGGGCCTAGTTTGTGGGAATAAATGCAGCATGAAATCGCCGTGCACCTTAGCTGAGTTATTCTGTTTGATATGTTGAGATTTTGTAGTTTAAATGTGAATTTGAGAGTGACCGTAATATCAAAGCACAGTGTTGGAGTTGGTGAAGAGTAACTGCGTTATTACAGTGTTGCAGTATAACGTGAGGTAATGTAACACTGACGGCGGGTAGGAGTATGTGTCGAAATTGTACCATAGATATTCTAGTTTATGTGCGTATCAGTAGATGTTTTGCAGCAGTAGATTTTTACATTGGTATCATAATTTCTGCTCGTAGTTAAGGCATAAGATCACAGAATATACATGCCTACCATGGTCTGTACAAGGGCGCTTATGACTTCTTCATACAGGCTAGTCTAATTCTTGCAGTAAAAGCTTGTCGAGATTTGGGTAGTTTGTTTGAGTGACTGAATGAGAGAGTTTGAATACATGCAGTTCAGCCTGTCTTGTTAAGAATATGATGAAAACCCCTCGGATTTAGTGCACTAATCATGGCCTACTAAGTTTCTCAGAAGGGAGACAAACGACCAAAACAAACAAGGATTTTCTAGTTTAATTGGCTTATTAAATGTTTATTGATGTCATCATAATATTTTGACATTTAAAGAAGCATTATAACATGACATAACTTTCCCTTTTGTATTGTAATATTAGAACATAGAAGTATAACTGATTGTTGTGCCAAAGAACAGTGATATCACAGTTCATAGTTTATAAATACTGTTTCATCAGCTGAAGTCAAATGGTTTATTTGCATTAGGCCAAACATTCAAAAGGCATAATGCTCTGTAAACAGACAGTTATCTGACATTTATCCATCAGTTTAAAATACTTCAAAATTATCTGAGTTGTTTCTATCTAGTAAAAGTTTAGATGCTAATTGCGGCTTCCTGGTGTTTTATGTTGACACGAGGGACTATAAACTGAAACATTCCTAATGATCTAAGACATGCCCAACTTTGATTACATTAGCTAATCAGATAGCAATTTTGGCCCTAAACCATTTGGTGATTTACAGATAAGTATTAGTCAATTGTGAAGTCAATTGTCTAATGAAGTCAAGCATGAATTCTACTGTTCTAGATGACACAGGATTCCAACTATCCCATCATCCTTCCAGATAATGCAAACACTCTTATATTCATTCTTCCACAAATTATTACAAATATGTTAATTGTGTCTCATCGTTAACGTTACTGTCCTGCTAACCTAAAGTAAGATGTGTCTATTGAAGAGGAAGCATTCTTATGCATAGGCAGGTTACATTTAATCAGGCTTGGCTCTTGCATACCAAAAAATAGTAACGCCTTTCTGCACTAATCTAAACAGTTTGGTAAAGAAAAGAGAAAACTGTACAGTATTCTCTTAACTGCAGCTGCTCCTTATTAACATCCTCAAAGGCAAAGCGCAAAGTGTAAGAGTTGAAGTTTACCTGATTTTACCTGGACTTATTTATAGTATTTTACCTCCTTAGTCTTGCAAGTGGGAAAGAAAAAAATAAAGCTAAAATGTTTTCAAATGGCCATTTCTTAAGGGACAGGCTGAATGGTAGGTCATGTGCATGTAGGCATGGCTGCTGTTTGTTGCATGTGTGTCCATCACAGATCATTTCTGCCTTAGCCTGAAGAGGCTCCTTTCTCACCCGTGTTGATTTTTGCAGTCTAAACGAAGAATGACCATGGATTTTTCTCGCCTGCACACATATACTCCTCCACAGTGTGCTCCGGAAAACACAGGCTATACCTATTCCCTCAGGTGAGCCTACTCAGAAGATGCAAGTTCAGATGCTGGTTGTAGAATCAGCACAGACTGTTGTCCTCTGACGTCTTAATGCATGTGTAATGCCAAGCCTCAACCAGTGGGGTATAACATGAGAAAAGCTCAATGCATTCAGACTAGATTCCCAATGCCATTTAAGGTTATTTTGTTTCATAGAAGTCATTTCTGAATGTAGACCTGCACTGTCTACATTGACTGCAGAGAACGTAAGCACTCTTTTAAGGTTCTTGGGTGTAATCACATGATGAAAACTGGCGTGTTTAAATGGTTGGACTTTTGGACTTTGCCTCAGACCTTTGATTATACTACTTGGTATAATATGTGGCATAAAATATACAATTCAAGAAAAAAGGCCTTGACGTGAATATATAGAAGGCATATTTTAATACCAATAACAATTAATACCAATAACAATTAAAATGGACTACATTGTGGACCTTTTGGGTTACAGCTTTGATGATTTGGAAAAAACTTTGTCAAAGTGCATGTGGCATGGAGGAATGCATTAAATCCTGGTCATGTGAAGAAAGACGCTGGCATACAAGTGGAGCTGATACTCCAGAATCCTGCTATGTGGTGTTCTCCACAGTGTTGGTGCTAAAACCACAGAAGACTACAGCAACTGCACACTACTGTAGCCTTGCATTCCTCTGTGGTTTCCACATGTTTCTTAATGATTTATTACTCTACAAAAAGATGAACAACCAGATGGTGAGCTGGTGTGTGAGTATGGGTGGGTGTGTATGTGCATGTTTGCTTGCACATTACTATCTCCCTGGTAGTATTGTTAGTATTTATTTAGTTATTTTTAATAATGTAAAAGATAGTTTTCTTTTTGTCTGTTTTGGGATTTTCCAAAAATGGCTAAAAGCTGTTGCATATCATTGCCATTTACATTTTGTTTATGTGAACAAGATGTACAGGTTTCTTTTAATGGGTGATTAGTGAATGGTGCGTCATCGCTTATGATCATGCAAAGGGGGTTTTGGTAATTTGCCTATATGTCTTGTATAATGCAAAGTGTGTGTGTGGGAATGGAGAGTATACCCTCCCTAAAATACCCTGAAATGTGATCATCTAAACGAGGTAGCACAAGGAGAATACGTCAAGCAGAAATCTGTTTTTGTTGTTGTTGTTGTTGTGGATACTAGAGATTAGGTGTGAACAAACCCTGAGTAATTACTAATGTGAATGATGAATGGTTCAACAAAGTAAATGAGTTTTTTGGGTTTTTCCAAATATGTGGCATCAGTTACGCACATCCACACTTTTGTCTCCTTTTAGACAACTCACACTGCCTGAAATGCTCTGAGACAAGTAGCTAATGTGATTAGCATAGAAGATAACAATTAACTTAAGCAGATGCTTCTAATTCTTTGTGCACACTCATTATGGCTGTGCGGGTCGTGCTGTCAGGACAACAGCTTGTCTTTTAGACACACCATCCTGACCCTGGGTCATGTAACACATACAGGGGTGTTCTGTTCCTGTCTGGGACATTCAATATTGCACTTTTACTGCAGAGCACACCACAATCACGGTATGGGGCAATATATCTGCTTCATGCAGGTTTTTGCCCTAGTCTGGGGCCCTTCGGTGAAGAGCCACAGTCAGGCAGGACAGAGCATGTAGGTGTGGCCCTCTCTGGATTCTTTCATGACATGTGTTTGTGTGTGGTATGCATTCTAGTTTAACTACTTCTGTCTTCTCTTAAAATGTTGGATGGCAAACTTTGATCATTGGAAACTCTTAAGTTTGAAATCATAGTTTGGGGTTTTGAGTGCTTACAATTTCAGTAGTTCTCATTTTGTTGACTTACTGTAGAAAGTATCACAGTTACTTCTTGAAGCATCTAAATGGTGCAGTGGATGTGTGAAGAAGAAACCACAGCCAGAATACACTGTGATCCAAAGAGACATTACTCAAAAAGATCAGTTTGCCTCTAGAGGAAATAAAAGACCAGTCACATTTTAACTTTTAGTTTTGTGGACACTAGTCAAGTGCTTGAGTGTGTGTGTGTGTGTGTGTGTGTGGTGGGGGGGGGGGTTCAGTTTCTGTACTTGTATGTGTATTGTTGGAAGGCTATTCGGTGTCAGGTGAAGTTGATCTTGTGTTGTTGTCGTGTTTGACTATGGCTTGGAATAACAAGACTAACAAAATCCATATTGTTGTGTGTGTGTGTATGTGTGTGTGTGTGTGTGTGTGTGTGTGTGTGTGTGTGTGTGTGTGTTAGAATAATTGGGCAGTCTTCTACACAGAACTTAGAAATATCAATGTAACAGTATGTAACACTGTGTAATGTCATTACAGACATTACAAACATTTCAGCATTGATGATTAGTCTGGAGCCCTGTAGAAAGAGCATCCAGCATGTACCAGCAGTGCAAAGACACAAGATGTTCTATGAGAGGGGACAAGCATCCCCGTCAACTGTGTACGGTCTTACAGAACAAAAACCCAGACCAGATTTTAGCATACATATCACTGTTTGGGCTGCCCAGGCCATGTAGGACATTCCCAGGGAGACACTGTCCACTGCTGTAGTACAGAACATGCACTACTTTAGTCTTCACAACTGCTAGGATTAGTGTCCGCAGTTCAGCGTCTATGTCTTCTCTCAAGCCTGTTTTGAAGATTTACCAAACGAGCGTCTTTAAACTGCACGTGTCCACTAGCCGTTCACTCGAGGCAGCGTTTGGGTGGGAGCCACCAGCGGTCTTCACAACATGTTAAATTTAAAAATATACTGGTACTTTTTTTGCACACTAAAAATGTGGACGCTCTTTCCTTCTACACTTTAATGCAATGTTAGTTTGTTAGTTTGTTTAGTTAAAGTGCAGCTGATTATATTGGTTGATTTTTCAAATCAAAACACAAGTGCATTGATCTCAGTGGTTGGCTGCTGTTGGTGAGCAATACGTTCATCCCATTGGCTGCTGTTGGTGAGCAATAGTTCATCCCATTGGCTGCTGTTGGTGAGCAATACGTTCATCCCATTGGGTGCTGTTGGTGAGCAATATGTTAATCCCATTGGCTGCTGGCAGGTTTATCTGTTGGTGTTGACACACTAGAGCAAGTGTGGAGCAGTGGGACTGTTTGTGTGGCTTTCAGTGTATTAGAGGGCAGTTGTAAGGTCAAGTGACACCATCACGCCACCTGTCGTTAGGGCTCAGAGAGGGCTGACGGGTTATTCAAGAGAAGACAGCGTGATCCCAGCGTTGGGGAGAGAGGAGAAGTGGAACGGCCCAGGACGCCAGCGTGCTAATAACCCGGCCTGTGGCAGATAACTTCAAAAAAGCCCAGTTAGCTTTGTTGGAAGGTCTAAAGAACTTTATCCTGTTCACTTTGTGGTATAAGTGAAATTGACTCTGTGTTAGCAACACACATGTTGTGTGTAGCTAGACTCACTGGACCCTTAGAAGTACACCAATGTTACAGGTACAGTTAATGAATGAACAGCTGCGTAGTAGCCAAGCTGTTGATATGCAGAATTTATGTAACACCTGTTTGTAGCTTTTCTAAAACAGCACTGACCCTGTACAGCTGGACGGTCCACTTGTGTTACTTGTGTTTGTGTGTAGTGTTCTGGAGCATTAGTATCTCTTCAGAGAGTCTCTTTAGCTGGATTTGTGCATGAACAGTTGCACCAAATTACAGAGGAACTCATTAAACGTTTGAGGAAAAGATTGTGAGACAGGTGAATAGTTAGGGAAAGGGTGTGGATGAGAAGACCAGGCAGCGATTATAGATAAGCTGTGGGAAGAAGAATGAAAAGGCCCTGGAGAAAGAAATGAAGGCAGGCAGTTGTATACTCATGGGAATGAAACAGCTTTAGGAAAAGTAAAAACAGGAAGAGTGGTTTTTTGCCCTCTAACCACTCTGAAGCTAACGTTCAGAACAGAAGCTACAGGCAACTGTGAAGAACAGTGTCAGAACAGTGGAACTTCTCCAGTCCTTTAGTTTTTATTTAGAGACGGTGGTTAGGTAGCTTCACTGCACCTAGCAGGCATTAAAGGAAGAGTTCAGCAAAACATGTCCAAATGTACATCAGCCAAGACATTTTTGGCAAGAAATGTTTCCTCTATTAGTCTGGCATCAGAGGTATGATGCTAAATGAACAACACATGGGCTTCACACAGCATGTGGCTGTAAAGTAATTTTATGCAGATTTGCTGATGTGATTTGGGGTGCAGCATGACATAAAATGTTGAGGTGAGAACTGTCTTCTTGTGACTTTTTGGACCACAAATTTTTTCCCCTAATTTTTGTATCATTCCACGCATTAACAAAACAGATTTACAAAATAACGTTAAACCCAACAGTTATGATAACCATAACCCAATATCTGAAGCATGCTAAATTAACACAATATTCACAAAAATAAATAGGTTTTATTTTGCATTGAGCAACATATACAGTATCTTTGTTTTAAATCTAATCTTTGTCTACCACAACATGGATTATGCCAAGGATGCATCAGTCCACAATGTATGTGTGATGCCTGGGAAAGTCATGAAATGTGAGGACTGTTGTGTTGGAGGCTAAAACGTGCCTGTCTGTGTTCATGTTATTAAATCTATAGTGTGTGTGGATCACAATCAGTCTCTCCATTTCCGTCTCTCCTCCAGCTCCAGTTATTCAACCGCTGCGCTGGAGTTTGAGAAGGAGCACAAGATCGCACCGGTCTACGATTCGCCCAGAATGTCCCGTCGAAGCTTACGTTTACGCACCATGGGGGGTCTCTATGGCAACAGCAGCTTTACGGAGAACTCCCAAAACCACAGTGTCAGTTATAGCAGCAGCTCTAGTAAGAGGTTAGTCTTTACACACACACACACACACACACACACACACACACACACACACACACACACACACACACACACACACACACACACACACACACACACACACACACACACACACACACGCCCACAAACTCACACACTCATAATGGGTTGAGTCAGAATTTTTGCAAAAGGCATGAATCATTGGAACCAGGCCCAGCACTCTTTTAAGAGAATTTGCTAACTTTAGCTTAAATGACACCCCAGTGTTGTGGATCGAAATTCTGCCACTGCCACTCAGTCTGCTGCCATTTTTACTTGACTGTTCATGTGTGACGGTTTCTGAACAAGAATCAACATCCTCGTCGGAAAGAGGTGACCGAAATATAATGTATATTTTCATATGTTCACGTTCTTGCTAAAAAAATGTTTGTGAGAACAATCTACATGTTCTGGCTTTCATAGATTGTTTCTGTCATTTACAAATGGTGGCATGCTGATCACATTTAGAGAGTGATTTACACAGAAAGAAACATAAACCTCAAAGTCAGCACTTTTCCTTGGTGATAAGGGCTTGCAGAATTTGCAGGGGAATATACATCATGTCGGGACATAGTATAAACATCACTGTAATTATACAGAGGGCACGATGTTAGACATCCTGCATGGTCCCAGCGTACATCTGTAAACGTACATCTGATCTGGCCTCCCTGGTGACATCAGACACGTCTCAGCACCACCTCAACCATTAATGCATGTTCTGTGCCATATGGGCTTTACACGCTTAATACAGATGTTAAAACAGTTATAATAGTAATATTATTATTAATAATAATAATAATAATAATAATAATAATAATAATAATAATAATTTGGAAAATAAATGTGCATCAGTTACACTAATGACTATTAATAATGTAGGACAGTAATGAAATTATAGTTACTGATGGCTGAGGTACTTGTTACTTACTCTAAGTGAGCAATGAATGAATGAATGAATGAATGAATGAATGAATGAAATGTACACCTCCACAGGTCTGTGAGGGGCAGGAAGCAGCAGTCTTTGTCCAGCGGCCAGTCCACGTCTGGGGCTGAGACGGCCCAAAGCAGCGCTGGTTTGAGCTGTCACCAGGACACTCCCACGTGGGGCAGCGTGCTAATGTCTAGACGGCTGGAGCAGTCCACCATCAGTCACACAGAACACAGCTACGCAGGTCAGTGTGTGTCCGGCTTGGGGCTCAGTGGCCGTTCTACTGGGAATAATCGATATGAGATCGATAGCCATGTTTAATTTACGTGGTGTTTGGCCGCGTCTTTGTGAGGTAGAGAAGCTAATTTAGAGTCATTTGCAATGGAACCATTGGGCAGGGTGACTGAATTAGAACAGAAGACTTGTGTTGTTGTTGACTCGAGGTTTGGCATGAACAGGATTATGGGAAGTTGGGTTTAGTGAGGGAGGTGGAACTTTATTAATGAGGTATCATGATGAGGCTTTATCTTCTACAGGCTCAGCAAAATGCAGAGATTGTTTCTTTTTTTAACAGTTGACAGTGTATGATATATGCTGATATTTTGAGCATTTCCAAATACACTTGCCACCCACCTTTAGAAATATGTACCTTGTGTCTAACCATTTTCAGCGGTACAGATATAGCGCAGAAATATATGTACACATTTTAAAGGTGTACAGACTGAGCCCTCTGTTGGCATGTGCAGATCATCACCATGGGGCAGTTTCTGCACACAGGGCTGCTGACTGGCTAGTATTTGGGTGGTGGACTATTCTTAACACAACCTGAACACAGACATAGTAGTTGCATGATTGTGGGTGTTGAACTGGCGCCGATGTATCAGGCCCAGCAGTGGTTGCTGGTTTTTACACACGTCAAGTATCACTACCGGGTTGGAAAGTGATCCACTAGCCATAAAAACACAGCCAGCAGTGATCCTGTGATCCTGTGATTCTGTGATGAGTCTGATCATTGATGAAGAGATATCGGATGGCTGAAAGAAACTGAGCAGTAGATTCATTAGGTGTCCGTACTGATGCAGCCGGAGGGTGGAGGTGTGGGGGTGGAGGTGTGGGGGTGGAGGTGTGAGGGTGGAGGTGTGGGGGTGGAGGTGTGGGGGTGGAGGTGTGGGCTAGTTATTTCTAGTGCTGTGGGTGGAGAGCAAGTATCCAGAGTATAAGCAATGCAATCTGATACAAAGCGCCGTACCTAGTTTGACTGCCATTAAATCAAGGCTGCTTCAGCCAGAGAGTGAAATGTGCAGAAATGATTCATTTTAGTACATTTATTCATTTATATACATTTGATGACAGCAAAGCAAATATGTCTTTTGTTAGTCATAACTTCTATTCTTCCGTTTATCAAGTTACGTCCCAGTTAAATGTCGTTTGTATTTTGTGGTTCCAGGATGGAATAAAATGTCAATGCTAAGCTCTACACCTTTGAACGGCTCCGCCAGCGTGACGGAGACCCACAACACGGTGGAGAACGGCTACATCTGTCACAACTGCTCTGTTCACGCCGGGGAGGAGGAGGCGCTCACGGGACTTGCCTCCGCCTCCACCGCCTCAGTGGCTCAGACGGGAGACGTTATGGATGGAGTCTCTTCCATCTCGACTGTGTACAGTGTAGACAAGCACCGCAAGCACAAGTCTGGTGAGAGGCTGCACAGTAGCGCACACACACACACACACACACACACACACACACACACACACACACACACACACACACACATACACACACACACGAACCCACACAAACCCACACACACACACACACACACACACACACACACACACACACACACACACACACACACACACACACGAACCCACACAAACCCACACAAACCCACACACACACACACACACACACACACACACACACACACACACACAAACACACACACACACACACACACACACACAAACACACACACACACACACACGAACCCACACAAACCCACACACACACACACACACACACAACACACACACACACACACACACACACACACACACACACACACACACACACACACAAACACACACACACACACACACACACACAAACACACACACACACACGAACCCACACAAACACACACACACACACACACACACACACAAACACACACACACACACACACACACACACACACACACACACACACACACACACACACATGAACACACACACACACACACACATGAACCCACACACACGAACCCACACAAACACACACACACGAACACACACACACACAAACACACACAAACCCACACAAACACACACAAACCCACACACACAAACACACACACACATGAACCCACACAAACACACACACAAACACACACACAAACACACACACACACACACACATGAACCCACACAAACACACACACACGAACCCACACGAACACAAACACACACACACAAACACACACACAAACACACACACACAAACACACACGCGTCTCTCTGAGTCACATGGGCTGGGTGTGTTCACCTACCTCTGTGTGTGGATGTGTGGATTCTCACGTGTATTTTTGTCATACTGCATACTTTGTATACGTGTAAGAATACTCACTTGGGTTTCATTGGCAGTAGCTGTGAGCTAGTGTGAACTGCTGTTAAAACAGTGAACCATCATCCGCTATTTCACCAGGGATCCTGGCATCAGCTTCTACATGTGTCCACTACACCAGACGAGTCTTCACCGCCATAGTGTCAGTAATGACACTCCTGTTCCAAAATGTTTTCCATCTAGTCCACCAAGCTAAGAGTCATGAAAGAAAAGGTATTAACAGTCAGAATCTTCTTATTCTTCCTTCATCATATCTGGTCTCGGCTGACAGTGAAGTTTCTCACCAACTTTCAGATGTGTTCTGTGTGGCAAAAGACTCTTGTACCGAAGATTGTGTCTTTTAGCCTTCTGATGTGTGTGTGTGTGTGTGTGTGTGTGTGTGTGTGCTGCAGGTGTACTCCTCTCAGTCTCAGACTCACTGAGAGGTGTGTGCTCCTGGCTTGTGGCCAGAGGAACCGTGTTAAAGCAGAAGGCTTTCCGGAGGATTCATTACAGGGCAAGCGACTCCCACGGCCAAGGTAGCGACGTCCTGCCCACACGTGGGGGCCGCGCCCATATTTCACCGCAGCCCACGAGGCTTCCCTCTTCTCTCCCCACAAACCTCGGCTTCGTCTTTTTTAATATTCCGTTTCTTTTTATAGATTTAACTGAAGTTGTTGTGTATGTCCATGTTCTCACCCAGAGTACAAGAGGACGCTGTCAGTCCCTGACTGACACACATGCTCATTAATCATCACCAATGCATTTTCCTACGCAATATTTTTACATTTCAGGACCTTAGTCACACCGGTGCCATAAACGGTTAAATTACTCTTGTTATATAACTCACCTGTGTAATTGGTCAACAGTAGAGTATCAGTCTCCTCCTAACTGAGCGTTTCTGTCTTCCTGTCTTCCTGTCCTATGCAGAACAGGATATCAAGAGGCCAGACCACCTCTCACTCCGTAATTCTGTCCATTCTATACATGCAGCGTGCAGTTTCTCTAACCATTTGTTCATAAGCCTTCTCTGTTGCAGGGGATCACGCTTCCGTAACTGTGCATACTTGTGTATGTGGAGATAGTATTTATATGGATATCAGCCACCGCTTCATACGAAACACCTAGCTACCTTTGTAGATTTAGCTCGTAGGTATGTGGAGATGTTTGGTTAGGAAATGCTAGCACGTCAGCGGTGGCTCTTGGAGGACGTTTTTTAATGGTGTTCTGACTACTCTCTACACAGCACATGTAAGAAACCCAGCAGCGCTGCAGTGTTTATGCTAGCTCCTGACAAACACCCATCACCACGCCACCACCACATTAGCCTTACAGCGCTCTCGGCCCGCTACCCGAGTCATGTCCAGTGTGCGGTGGTGGAGGGCAGAGGGCAGCTGGTGTGTGTGCTAACAGGTGGGCTGTGTCCTGGGCAGCGCGTATGAAGTGAGCTAACCCGAACGCCTTTTGTTTTTGTGTGTATACTTCAGCTCACTCCAGTTACTGTGGCAGTGTGAACATGAAAGGTCAAATGACAAGAGATGACCCTACAGATCTCAGCAGCTCCTTGTGTAAGTAGCCAGTCAAGAAATCACCAGCGGGTTGATGCACACGAAGGAGACTTTATCTCTGTGTCTCACCTGCCAGCAGATGTAACTCTGTTTCTCTACAGTTAAAATAAAGCCCACCAAGCTTATTATTCAGATGAACCTGAGGAGGTTGTGTCAGCCCTGGTGTGATGTACTACTTTATTGTCAAAGACTTCAGCAGTTTAACTTGGGCTTGTGCCCAGAAGCAGGAGATCGGGGAAGTATCATTCAGCAAAGGACACACGCTCTGGTGTTAGCGGGTGTTTATAGAATATATGGTGACCCACATGTGTGTGTTTTCATTTTTGTTGGAAAAACATTGCACTGTTAAAATATTAATAATTTGTAGGATGGACATCTGTACATTATAACATTGTAACATGCCTTGTTAAATTACAATGGACCAGTCAGTGTGAGACACTTCTAGTTTCTTAGTAGATAAATTGGCTCTGGGTGCTACTGGATCACTGCAGGTGTAAAGAACAGTTCAGACAGGATAACATCCACCGATACGTCTGCTCATTTGTGTGTTAGATCACCGGTATGAAAAAAGTAGGTCAGACTTTGGCTGAACTGTTCATTTAAGAACTGTTCATTTAAGAACTGTTCATTTAAGAACTGTTCATTTAAGATTAGCTTTGTGGTGGCGTGGTCAGTTGTGTTGGTGTTACTGTAGGATCTAGGCTAAAGAATAATGGACAACTTCGATGACAGTGAAGACAAACCAACAGACAGCAACCTGAGACCAATGGGAGTGTGTAAAACAGGGCACAGCACAGCACAGTTAGTCAGCACACACACCCCACACACACACATCTCTCTCACTGTCTGAGTCATGCAGATGTTCCGTATTGATTCTTTTTGTATGTGTGTCTGTGTACTTATTTATGTTGAAATTGTGTCATTTGTTGTGCTTCTGTTATTATTTATTGTTGATTTACTTATGACTGCTCATATCAGTTTGTTTGCTGAATTTGAGAATTTGATTTACACGTCTTGTTGCTACCTGTCACTTGCACTGATCTATAGGTGATGATTGTAAAGGGAAGCAGCACTTGGATACACACATGACTCACACACACTCCTCCAGCTCCCGGTGTCTGATTACGGCCCTGTGGGGCCTGGTGGCTTACACAGGTTATACTTTTACACCAGTCCTTTCTCTACCTGTATCTTTCTGTCTCTTACACACTCGCACACAGTTGAAGAATCAGATGTGTTCTGTTCAACTGTTTTAGTGCATGTCCCCTGAGATTTTTCCACTAAGATTTTCTCATTTAATTATGCACATTCCAAACCAGATATCGAGGCACCAGTGTGTTTAACTGGCTTTGTTTGCTTGTCTGTTTGACCTCTGATGGTGCGCAGGTTACGGTCTGCGGCAGGTGGGCAGGGGAGTGGTGTCGGCTGGAGCATTTGTGGTTCGGACGCTGCTGTCTGTTGTGTGGTTGATCGTACTGTCTCCAGGTCAGTATCCTTACTTACTGCTGTCATGCTTGCCATTTCTCTCAGAATTAACATACACTGAATCTGAGAGAATCAATAACCTTACAAAACCAAGTTAGTTAACCCTCATGAATGAAATAAAGAGTTTTGAACTCTCTCTCAAATATAATATTGGAAATATTTGAAATATGACATAGTGTATTTCTGGACGGTTTGTAACTCACTGTTGTCCCTCTTTGTCTTGTCTATAATGTCTCTCATCTTGAGAGGTGCCTCTCTAAAACCACAACCTGTGTGATAATTCTCGCTCTTATAAATCTGTAGTGTATCGAATGCTTTTTCCAGCTTTTGACTTTCGTTTGTCACTCCAACACCTGTTCTTACACTTGAGTTCGGTATTATTAGAGAACTCTCCTGCTGGCTTTTAGCAGTTCATTTCCCTTTCTTTCATTCTTGGCGAGTCCTTTGCGTATATCTGTTCTTAACGCACCTCTGACCATGTTCTGTACAGGGCAGGCTCTGACTGGAGTCTTCTGGTGGTTGGGAACAGCTTGGTACCAGCTGGTGACTCTGATGTCTCTAGTCAATGTCTTCATCCTGACCAGGTACAGAAGTCACTCAGTTATTCATAGGGAATGACTGCATACTTCGTTAGGTGTTTTTATATGTTTGGTTTTCTTTTTTTCATTGGAAGTAGTTTCCTGGCAAATATCTCATTTTAGTTGATTTGCATTTTGATTATTTGCCATTATTGGTATTTATTGGTTTGACCAAATGATTCATATTTCTACTAATGATGTGCACATGAGGGTTTCAGGGCTGTTTTATAAGTGTGGCTGTTTTCTCTCAGGTGCTTCCCCAAGCTGCTCAGACTGCTGCTGTTTCTCCTCCCCTTCCTGCTGCTGTTGGGTGAGTTTGGATGACATTCACATCCCAATCTGAGACGCATACAACTCACACATCATAGGTAGCACAATGTTGTGTCTCACACACTTAGAAAATCTCATATTTGTGATATACATATTTGATTTCGGCTCACAAAAACTAGCTGAGACTAGTATCCTGCTGTACACACTACAGTTACAGGCAAGAGTATTTTAAGTTTTAAATAATAAAACCTTTAATAGTTCAAACCATAAAAATGAAATAAAATGTAAGATTTTCAGAGAATTTATGAAAGTCTCATAATAGGTTTTCACATCCTTTAATTTTTATATCCAGGGTTGTGGTATTTGGGCGTGTCCACAGTCATCTACTACCTCCCGGTTCTTAACGTGACTGAGTGGAGAGCAAAGCTCCCTGGTTTGCCCCCAGTGGCTACGCTCTTCTCCCCCACGACTCTTGCCCCCGCCCCCTCCCACAGTGCCGGGTCCTCCTCGCAGACGGAGCGCGGCCCTCTCCCCGTCCCTCCCCAGGTGAGAACACACACAGACCAACGCTCCATTCATTGCTTACGTTTTTTCCGAGCACAACACACACCCGTAGACGCACTCAGTTAAAGCCATTCTCTTTCTTCTCAGCCAATGGCAGCGTCAGTAGACGACAAGAGAATGGCCCGGTTAGAGCAGAGCGTGGCTGCGCTGTGGGAGTCTGTCCAGCAGAGGGAGCAGCAGGCCTCAAGGCAGCACGGCGAAGCCGTCAAGATGGTCCATACCCTGCAAGAGGAGATGATCACAAGGACAGACAAAGAGACTCTGGCACTTTGGGTCTCACAACTACTGGAGCCAAAATTTGACGCGCTCAGAGGAAAGATGGAGAGGGAGGCTTCAGACAGAGCACAGGTGAATGAATGATAGGGTTATGTGTATAAAAGATACCTTGTCTACAATATATATCACTTCAGTTCTCGGCCTCTGTCAGCCCGTTTTTGTGAACGTACTTAAAAGCAGCCACTGACTATGCTGCGTGGCTCTCTGCCAGTCCCAGGAGCAGAACACGGAGCAGCAGAAGACCCATGCAGCTCGTCTGGTTCAGATTGAGCTCCTCCTCCAGGCCCTGACCTCCAGAACCGAGGTGCACGAGATGTTGTCACACATGAGAAATGTCCCTAAAACATGCATGAAGTGTGATGGTAGAGTATAACCACCCATGTCTTTTACCAAAGGAGGTGTATCAGAGACAAAAGGACCCACCGGCTCCAGCCCCTGCAGAGTAAGGACTTCTCACCGCTGAGCTCTGCAGTAGTTATGAAACCATAACTTCTGAGCTCCCAGTCAAACATCTTATGGTTCATGTGGGTGACGTTTCTGTAATGTAAAGATTGTGAACGTTTGTTCTTGCTCAAGTGTGGGAGGGATCCGAGAAGACGGTGATGCGCTGCTTGCAGAGGTGCAGAGATTAGAAACAGAACTAGGATATATCAGGAAGGACCTGCAAGGGCTGATGGGATGCCAAGGGAAATGTGGCCAATTTGACACACTGCATGAAACGGTGAGTTTCACAGTTTACAACATCATATTATTGAACAGATTTACAAACGTGTCCCTTTAATATACCACAGGAACCCTCAGGTTAAGAAGCTGAAAGAAACCAGTCAACATTCAACAAATCTCCATTCAGGCTGTTGTTGAATGTTTTGTTGTGTTATTTTGGCTATATTGGTGTTTCTCTTTGAATGTTGGAGGTCTTTTCTGATGTTATATTTCTTACCCTGACGTTTGCAGGTGTCCGCTCAGGTGAGAGAGGACCTGTACACCCTGTTCTACGGGGGCGATGTGAGAAGTCACAGTGACGTAAAGCTCCCAGAGAGTCTTCTACAGTGGCTCTCCTCCCAGTACACCAGCTCCTCTGACCTTCACACCGCCCTTACCACCCTGGAGCGCAGCATTCTGGGAAACGTGTCCGTTCAGCTTGAGCAGAGCAGTCATCGGGCCTGTGCACAAACAGTCTCTCAGAGTGTTGCCCACACTGCTGGTGCTGCTGGAATGACAGAGGAGGTGAAGTGTTTTGTTTCTTGGTATACTGGTGTGTATGAGCATGTGTGTCTGTGCAAGGTCTCTTCTCCTGAATCAGTCGCACCAGGGTCATAAGTCATTGTAATAAGAGGGTTGCAGGTTTTACATGGTCACAAAAGTCACTTTGGATCTGCTAATTTCCATAAATGTAAGATTACTGAGGAGGGTTATTCTCAAAAGAATATACAACTGCTGTTATTTTAAAATAATAAAGGCAGCACAACCAACAGAACTGCTTATATAGGTTCACATTGAACACATACTTTATTATACACAAGGATACAGAAGTAAAGACATCAGTTGTCACAGTGACACTGAAAACATCAAACATGATTATACATACACTAGGAGAGTTATAAAAATTCGATTTGGTTTGGCACCAATCACCCGCCACCTCATTTCGGTGCTCAGCGACTAGGGATGCACCGATTCCGATATTAATATCTGTATCGGTCCCGATATTGGAAATAATTCTAGATCGGGTATCGGTGACAATGTGACCGATCCATAAAAACAGATCTATTCAGTCTAATTCTATGCTTGTAACGCTTTTCGGAGTTAGTTCAACCTTAAATATCCACTCTGTCCCGGATAGAAGTGAACTTGGACAGTTAACAGGCGAAAAAAAAAGATGAAAGACGAAGCACACAGAGGAGAGGTGAATCACTGACTCGTACTCGCACTGGTGGTATTCCACTTAGTCTGTTTATTTGCTGGTTGACCAAAATAAACCTTGGCTCCAGCAATACTTGACTGTTCATACATGAACTGGTGAGTTGTCCAAAGCTCATTGAATGTGTTACTTACAGAAATAAAATAAGGATAAAATAAAGAGCATTGGTCTGAGTCGGTCTACGGCAGAAAGCTAAAAAAACAACAATATTCCATACGCGCGCTCAACTCGCTCCCTTAAAGAGACAGTACACATATTTCTGGCCGTTACATGCTTTGTGCTCTGCGTGATGTCTGCGCTAGCAAACTAGCCACATAGGTATTGCTGTTTCTCTTATTTCATCTCCTTATTTATTTTAAATTATATTTAGAATTCTTGAACCATTTCAAAGGTTTCTTTCAGTTTATTTTTTTCATGACCAAAGTTGTGAACCTATTGTTTTTGTAAGTTTCAGGTTCTTTGGTATTATTTATTTTACATTCAATGTTATATTCATAATTGCACTGACTGAACAAATGCAAGTTGTGTTGTTTTTATGTGTGTTTAAGTGTGCTATACTGGGGCAGAGTTTTCAATAAACTTGTAATTCAGTATGTCTGTGTTAAAAAAAAAGTTTTAAATCGATTCAGCACCGTTTTACTCTATCAGATCGGTATTGGCCGATACTAAGTCTCAGATATCTGAATCGGTATCGGAAGTGAAAAGCGTGAATCGGTGCATCCCTATTTCGAACCTGCTTCCTTCATAGGTTGATCTCCTGTCTGTTGTCTCTCCAGCAAGTGCAGATGATCGTGCAGAACGCACTGAGACTGTACTCACAGGACCGAACAGGCCGGGTCGACTACGCCCTGGAGTCTGGAGGTACGAGGCTCGGGTCTCACCGTGAAGCTCAAGGACTGAAAGGACAGGGAGATTGCTGCTTGCAGATGGATTCGGAGTTGATGTGTGTGTGTGTGTGTGTGTGTGTGTGTGTGTGTGTTTAGGGGGTAGCATCCTGAGTACGCGCTGTTCAGAGACGTACGAGACAAAAACGGCGCTGATGAGCTTATTTGGCGTCCCGCTGTGGTATTTCTCCCAGTCCCCCCGTGTGGTCATACAGGTACTGACGCTCCCTAACCTCCTCCTCCTGTTACTCATTCTACTGACGCTCCCTAACAACCTCCTCCTGTTACTCACTCTACTGACGCTCCCTAACCTCCTCCTCCTGTTACTCATTCTACTGACGCTCCCTAACAACCTCCTCCTGTTACTCATTCTACTGACGCTCCCTAACCTCCTCCTCCTGTTACTCATTCTACTGACGCTCCCTAACCTCCTCCTCCTGTTACTCATTCTACTGACGCTCCCTAACCTCCTCCTCCTGTTACTCATTCTACTGACGCTCCCTAACCTCCTCCTCCTGTTACTCATTCTACTGACGCTCCCTAACAACCTCCTCCTGTTACTCATTCTACTGACGCTCCCTAACAACCTCCTCCTGTTACTCATTCTACTGACGCTCCCTAACCCTGCCTCCTCCTGTTACTCATTCTACTGGACATGCATAAGGAATCCACAGTATTGTCTCCAACCAAGGAAGGTAACAAGGAGTTGTTGTTCTGATTTGTAGCCGGACGTGTACCCAGGGAACTGCTGGGCGTTTAAGGGTTCCCAGGGTTATCTGGTTATCAGGCTGTCCCTGAGTGTTCTACCAACGTCCTTCTGTCTGGAACACATACCCAAAGCCCTGTCTCCTACTGGCACCATCAGCAGTGCACCGCGCCACTTCAGAGTATACGTAAGACTACACACACACACGCACACACACACACACACACAAATGTCTATGAACCACACAATTGGAAATTTGAAAATTGGAAATGGAAATTTGCAAACAATGTGTGTTTGAATATTGTTAATAAATTGACATTATACAGGCATTGTTATGAGCTTTTATTCTCCACATGGGCAGGGTCTTGAAGATGAATATCAGGAGGAGGGGAAGCTTCTTGGTGACTACACCTACCAAGAAGATGGAGAAGGTCTGCAGACCTTCCCTGTTATGGTAAACACTTGCTACATGCACTACATCTATTTACACAAACCAGTAAATCATGCAGAGCAGTTATTAGGTAAGGATTTTGTCTTAAATCATTTAAATAAACTTAGCTTAATAATAAGCCTGCTTGTACAGACACTAAACATCTTTGTCATCTTGGCACGTAGTTGTGTCTTTGACCTCCTCGTGTTGTGGTAACTGGACGGTCTCTCCGGACATTCCAGTGTTCCTACCAACACACGCGAAACTTCCCACTGCAGAGGCACACACTCTGTCCATATATATGAGAACCTCACCTCATTCATGGCTGGTTCAGTGTTTCTACTATTGACTGGCTTCCTGTGTCATTTCTGATTCTTCCCAGGAGAACAATGACACAGCGTTCCAGATCATTGAGCTGAGAGTGCTGTCCAACTGGGGACATCCTGAGTATACCTGCCTATATCGTTTCAGAGTTCACGGAGACCCTTCCTTTAAATAAAAAAAATCCCCCACTGTATAGTAACTGCTTGCGTGTATATAAAGGAGAGCCCTTTTTTAAACAGAAAGAACTGGGTTAGAGAAGACATTTTTATGCTGTTGGATAAGTTGAGTTTAAATTGAAGTGCAAAGAAGCAAGCAAGATGGACGTTTTTATACCAAGAATCGAAAGAATACACGGATGACAGGAATCAGAGTAAGATTGAACGGTTGGAGAGTGCTGGGTCTGGTCTCCTCTCAATCCTTCTCCTTAACTCTCTCTTGCACTGAATAAACTTCCAGACCCCGGATCACTCAAGAACACTTCTCCTTTCCTGGGTGCCCCTCACTTGGGCAGGGGTGTTTGTGCACCTTTAAAAAGTTTTGACTGTATTGAATCTTTTTTTCCCCCTTCAGAATTCATCATCCAGGAGATTTTGGTCTCCTGGGTTCAGTGTGTGTAACTGGATTTTGGCCTCACTCTCTCGCTTTGTAAATCTAAGGCTAGAGTCTGCTGCTGCTCGCACTTGTCTGTCACTAACAGGACTGGCACATTTCTACAAATCGCTCTCATTTTTTCCTCTTTGTTCTTTTTTCATTTTTAAGTGTTTTTAGCCATACGCATCAACATTGATGGCCATAAGCTGTACACTAGGTGATGTAATAGAGTATTTCTCAGTCCTGGTCCTGGTGTCCCCCTGCCCGTACATTCAGCAGTGTTCTCCCTGCCAGATGAATGTTAACATGAGGTGTTGAGTCCAAAGGTGTCAGTTGTATTCACACTCATTACTCAGGTAGAAGTATAGGTACTAGGGTTTAAAAGTACTTCTGTAGAAGTTGAAGTATCAACTCCAGCTTTTTACTCAAGTAAAAGTGTAAAAGTACTGCTTTCAAAACTGCTTAAAGTATAAAATTAAAAGTAATGTAAGGAAAAAAAGTAATTAAGGACAAAAGCTTAAGTTGCACCACAGGGGTCTATAGTGCACTAGCCCACCTCCCCAAAAACCCCATTCTTCTAAAAGACATAGGCCTAATGACTAATAATGTTATATTAAAATGTTAATGTTGAAAAATGGGCACAAATGCCCATTGAAAATGAATGTACTTTAATACAAGGGTTGGTTGGTCTTCCTGGCTACCAACATCCTCGCTGGTGCTTAGTTGGGACACTTCGCTCGAATTCTCTTGAGTCTCTGCCACGGACATCTTTATACTAAGCTACATACGTCTGCTACGTCCTCGCTGGAGTGTGACGTGACGTGTGCAGGTGCGATACTTCACATACAAACCAATAGAGTGTCGGAATGTAGTGAACAATCAAATTAACTCTATCTGGATGGCGCGATAGGGGTTTTAACGATGACATGCCGGAATGAAAATAAGTCAAAATGAAATAGCAGTAACGAGGCTATTTTTAAAATGTAAGGAGTAGAAAGTACAGATAATGGTGTAAAAATGTAAGGAGTAGAAGTAAAAAATCCGCTGAAAAATAATTACTCCAGTAAAGTATAAATAACCAAAATTTCTACTTAAGGTAACGAAGTATTTGTAATTTGTTACTTGACACCTCTGGTTGAGGCACATGTGTTCAAGCAGGAAAAATACTAAAATGTACAGGGTAGGGTTGCACTGTGACCGGGACCGACAAACGTGCTCTGACAAGCACTGAATGTGTAAGATGTTATAGCAGGGCAGAAGAGTCTCATTTTTAAGCACTGTAACAAACATACCTGACTTTTAAAATAGAATCCTTAAATCAAAATATGTTTTTCCCCTTTGGATTTGACTGCACATTAATACTGGAGTAGACTCTAAGTACTCTGATACTGGACTTTATAAGTAAGTAAATTGGTGTCATGATGTTCCCATCAGTTTCAGTCCTTTCTTAAGGAAAATCTTAGCTACCCACAGGATAAGCTGGAGGAATGTAATGTATATTTTGTTGATAATAGTCTGCTTTTAACAAAAAGGGTACACCCACACATCTTCAATATTATTATTACTGTTGTCTGCTACTACTTTGACATATTTTATTTTTGTTTAACTAAATATCTGACCAGAGAATGCAGAACTACAATTTGTAAAAATGTACATTGCACAAGGTCCTATTTACTTAAATGTAAAGCAGAAAAATTTGGGTTAATTACAGGGAAAGTGTGTTATTAGGGGATGATGTGTTGAAAATTTTCTTGTGTATATTACTGAGTTTGTTCAAGACTATTTATTTTAGCTATGAAATAGGACTTTGTGCAATGTATTTTTGTAACTACATATTTAGACAGTAATTTTTTTGTTTGTTTTAAAATAATTTTGATTTTTATTTTGTTGCTACTGTCTTACAATGGATACAATGCTATGGAAAAATGCTCCAATAAATTTTTTTTGGATATGTGTTCTTTGCTTTTTTGCATTCTGTTAAATGTTATGTGTACGGTATTGGCAGGATAGAAAACCAGGTGTATAGGAAACCTGCGATGCTAAAAGCTTCCTCTGGGTGGCACTGCACATTGAAAAAGTACTGCGGATCATAGTGGAAAGAGATAAATCAGTATCTGGATAGTTTTGCTGATAATGGTGCACATCGCAAATCTATTACAGCCTAATAAGCATTTAGTGTACGGTGGAGTGAAAAGCAAACTACGTAACCTAATAACTGATGCTTTTGCATTTGGCTTGTCAAGACTTCACACGACCGTTTCAAATGAAACACCGGAAGCACTTTCAATGAACTTCCTTGGATACGGCTGCTAGGGTAAACCGCAACCATAGTAACATCGCCGCCGTCATGGCCGAGTTGAGTTGTGAGACTTTATGGCGACAGATGCGAGACGGTGAGACAAACACACACACAAACAACACAATATTTACCTGCTTACTTTATACTTATGACAAACATGCCAATCACTCTTACTTATGAATTCATACAGAATACGACGAACGGCGACCGGCACCGCCCGGCGATAAGAGCCCGGTCCGGTCAGCTGTGAACCCGGGCGGGGGCGACGAGACTGCGGCCACGGTGAGACGAGCAGCACTGGTCACCCACACTGGGACCAGCACTAACACCCACACTGAACCAGCACTAACACCCACACTGGACCAGCACTAACACCCACACTGGACCAGCACTAACACCCACACTGAACCAGCACTAACACCCACACTGGACCAGCACTAACACCCACACTGGACCAGCACTAACACCCACACTGAACCAGCACTAACACCCACACTGGACCAGCACTAACACCCACACTGGGACCAGCACTAACACCCACACTGGACCAGCACTAACACCCACACTGGACCGGCACTAACACCCACACTGGACCAGCACTAACACCCACACTGGACCAGCACTAACACCCACACTGGACCAGCACTGGTCACCCACACTGGACCAGCACTAACACCCACACTGGGACCAGCACTAACACCCACACTGAACCAGCACTAACACCCACACTGGACCGGCACTAACACCCACACTGAACCAGCACTAACACCCACACTGGACCAGCACTAACACCCACACTGGACCAGCACTAACACCCACACTGGACCAGCACTGGTCACCCACACTGGACCAGCACTAACACCCACACTGAACCAGCACTAACACCCACACTGGACCAGCACTAACACCCACACTGGACCAGCACTAACCCACACTGGACCAGCACTAACACCCACACTGGGACCAGCACTAACACCCACACTGAACCAGCACTAACACCCACACTGGACCAGCACTGGTCACCCACACTGGACCGGCACTAACACCCACACTGAACCGGCACTAACACCCACACTGGACCGGCACTAACACCCACACTGGACCGGCACTAACACCCACACTGAACCGGCACTAACACCCACACTGGACCAGCACTAACACCCACACTGGACCAGCACTAACACCCACACTGAACCAGCACTAACACCCACACTGAACCAGCACTAACACCCACACTGGACCAGCACTAACACCCACACTGGACCAGCACTAACACCCACACTGAACCAGCACTGGTCACCCACACTGGACCAGCACTAACACCCACACTGGACCAGCACTAACACCAACACTGAACCAGCACTAACACCCACACTGAACCAGCACTGGTCACCCACACTGAACCAGCACTAACACCCACACTGAACCAGCACTAACACCCACACTGGACCAGCACTAACACCCACACTGGACCAGCACTAACACCCACACTGGCACCAGCACTAACACCCACACTGGACCAGCACTAACACCCACACTGGACCAGCACTGGTCACCCACACTGAACCAGCACTAACACCCACACTGAACCAGCACTAACACCCACACTGAACCAGCACTAACACCCACACTGGACCAGCACTAACACCCACACTAGACCAGCACTAATACCCACACTGAACCAGCACTAACACCCACACTAGACCAGCACTAACACCCACACTGGACCAGCACTAACACCCACACTGAACCAGCACTAACACCCACACTGGGACCAGCACTAACACCCACACTAGACCAGCACTAACGCCCACACTGGACCAGCACTAACGCCCACACTGGACCAGCACTAACACCCACACTGGACCAGCACTAACACCCACACTGGACCAGCACTGGTCACCCACACTGGACCAGCACTAACACCCACACTGAACCAGCACTAACACCCACACTGGACCAGCACTAACACCCACACTGGACCAGCACTAACACCCACACTGAACCAGCACTAACACCCACACTGAACCAGCACTAACACCCACACTGGACCAGCACTAACACCCACACTGAACCAGCGGTGGTAGAAACGGTTGTTCTTGCTGATGTGTTGCTTAGCTAGGTTAGGTGAGCTAGCTGAGTTAGTTTGGTGGGGTTCAGCTACAGGCCATATTCACCTTCACTAGCTGTATTCTTAAATGCATTCAAGAAAATAAAGTTCACTGTTGTTTCTTGAACAGAAAAGCAGCTCATTCAGCCACATGCCTGGTGACTACTCTAGAGGTTACATGTAATATTTACTTTTATTGTTGACAATATTGTGGGCTTTTGCCAGTACTCTACATTTTTGCCAAAAACAGCCTTACAGTTTATTTCTCATTTTACAAAACAGCACAAATTGGAGTGCATAGTTTTCCTCTAAGGGACTTTTATGAGGTTCTAATGAATGCAGGTCCATTAAAGGATGTTGATTCTCTTCATCCCCATCATCACTGGGTTTTAAAGCACTGTTCTCTATCTGGTGAGCAGCGTCCGGAGACCAGCAGCCCTAGTCCCATAGATCCGCTGCAGTGTAAGTATGGATTACACTTCCTACAAAGATTACATTTCTACAGTCTCCATTTCCTTAAAATCCCTTCAAATGAATACTTAGTATTCTATACAAGATGTAAAGGAATTTGTTTAAACACTTCAGCATCATTCATGTAGAATGATATTAACAAAGGCAGTAAAAGGCTTTAAATGGTCAATGTATGGCATGTTAGTAAGTTCAGTATGAGTTCACAGGTCCCACCACTCACTATCTGGAGAGAACAGTGTTCCCTGTGCTGCTGCCTGGATTAGAGGCCTTGCTGATTGAAGCTCAGAAGCACCACTGCATGGAGGTCAGATCTTTACAGGCCTCCATAATCTGCAGCACAACGTATTGGATTTATCTCGGTCATAACGGTCATGTCTCTCGCTGTGTCTTATCCAGAGAAAACGAAGTGCGTTTAATGCTTGTGACTTCCTCACCGCATGGCTATACAAGTGAGTTTGTGGAAGGCGATTGGAAATCTCCAGGCTTTTAATCTCGCAGTTTTCATCATCATTGCCATTTTTCTTTACTTTTTTTCTGTCCGTCAGTAAGAACCCTCGAAGGGTTGGTCTCACTCCTCTCGACTTTGATGAGATCCCCTTTGTCCAGGAGTGGTTCAGCACACAGTGAGTACACGACCACACACACATTCCAGTGAGCCAGTAATTCCTGCCTGAGCATCTGTCTGTCCATCTTTCTCCTGCAGGATGTGTGTGTGCAGTAGATCCATAGCGTCAGTGAATGTTTAGGTTCCATTTTAGTTCATTAAATTAGGTTCGATATGTTCAGCAATACTCTATAATTTTATTTAACTAACCTTCTGAATTGAATTGACCAAGAACTCAGTGAATTGACCTCAACCCTGATGTAAGGGCTTCATTGTTCTTCATATAAAGGAACATCAGGTTTCTTCTCGTCTTTTACCTTCAGTCCCAGGCCACCCATCCCTCTCTCTCTGCTCCTGACGGAGGAACAGGCTGCAGTTCTCATCCAGGCCTTCTGGAGGGGCTACAAGGTGAGACCCCGTGTCAGGGACCTTTATAGAGACACTTCTTCATGCTGCTCTACAGCGTCCTCAGTATGTTTAAATCAAAGCTTGTAAGCAATATGGGCACCTGCTGTGTTAGGGATTTTTAACACACTGGCTTGCTCACTGGGGGCTAGGACTCGGCACTTGTAAAGCTGCTTTGTGACAACAACTGTTGTAAAAAGCGCTATATAAATAAAATTTGATTTGATTTGAAATTTGACTGGTTAAGCAAAGGAAAAACATCAGTTACACCAACAACTTGGAAGTGTTGACGATGTTCTGAACCAAGACTTTGTAATGGTCTCGGGTCGTCACGCTTCATTTGTTTTGTGGAGTCGGTTTGTAACGATTCAATTGTCTTTTGCTCTTGCTTCGTAATGGTTGATTTGCAGCAATAGAGCTGGTCATTCATATACATTATGGCCCTCTCTCTATCCCTCTCTCTCTATATCTCTCTCTCTCCCAGTGTGTGTGTGTAGGTATCAAAAGACCTTTTTTACAGTGGTACTTGTCATTTGCAGTGGTTATGTAATCAGTAATGCTGTGTTAATTCCTGTCTTCCTGTGTGTGTGTGCGTGTGTGATATGCAGACTTGTTCTTAGTTAAATATAGACTCATACACCAGAGGCAGCAGGGGTAGGCTGGCTTCAGCTGCAAAGAGCCTGCTTTAATCACAGCAGATGAGGCGTTAATCACACACACACAAACCCAGGTCATGTTTTTTGTTGACATTAATCAGGGCAAGACCATGATGTATGGATGGAATCGCACAAAACACGTCGTTCCATCACTGCAGGCTGTTGTGGCACAACGTGATTAACAGCAAGGTGGCAGCACTGGATCTCTGTCGCTCTCGCTGTATCTCTGACTCATTCTTCTGTCTGTCTCTCTGTCTCGCTCCTCCTGTCTCTCTCTCCCCCTCTCTGTCTGAGTGAGCAGACTGCAGCTTCCTTCCCCCGGGGAGGCGGAGGAGAACAAGGAGCAGTCTGAGAGCACTTTTGAGAGGGATGTAAAGTCACGTAAAGGTGGTTGCTGAGAAAATGGAGGCTAAGGTGCATGAATATGGAAACGCAGCAGAACACGTAAAATAAAGGCAGCTGCATGTCACAGACAGGAAGAGCAGTCCGCCCTCCTGCTGTGGGGTGTGTGAGAGTGGCCAGGAAGACCCTCACCCCTGGACTCCCCTTTCCTCTCCTCATTTATGTGAATCCCCAGTCTGATTAATGTAGCAGTACAAGCCCTGTTGAAATGCGTTTATTTCCTTCTCTCTCTCCCTCTCTCTGTTCCAGTGTCTGTTCTCTCTCTCCCTCTCTCTGTTCCAGTGTCTGTTCTCTCTCTCCCTCTCTCTGTTCCAGTGTCTTCTCTCTCAATTCAATAATGCTTTATTGGCATGACTGTAACAATGTACACTGTTGCCAAAGCAATGAAACAATAAACAAACATAAATAATTAATGATACCGTCAGTGGAAAATACATGTTTTACATTAAATAATTAAAATAAATAAAATAAGAGGTTTACAAAATCATACACATTAATACTAACAATAATAATGAACTGATTAATAAAGTTGTAATGATTAGTAGTGATTAGTGTGACTGGTTGTCTCTCAGGTTGTGACAGGCTGTGATGTAGAGAGCTGAGAGTGTGATGAGGTCACTCTTCTCTCCTAATATATAACTGAGCTTCTCTGTGTTAGTGAGGTCTATAAACTCAGGACAGACGCCGATCACTCTCTGATAGTATTTCTCTCTGAGGGAGGAGTATCTGGTACACTCAGTCAGGAAGTGCAGCTCTGTCTCCACCACTGACCCATCACAGTGAGAGCACAGTCTGGCCTCTCTGGGTGACCAGGTCTGTCTGTGTCGACCCGTCTCGATGGCCAGACTGTGTTCACTGAGTCTGTACATCGTTAGAATCTTTCTGAGTTTTGGATCTTTAATTGTGTTGAGGTATTCTGCTAGTGTGTAGTCTCTGTTCAGGGTGGAGTAGCACTGCAGCTTGTGCTGGTGTTGGGTAGTTTGGGTCCAGTGTGTGTGGTACTGTTCCTTTAGTGTGGTGATGATGTGGTTGGGTCTGATTGTTTGGGTGAGTGTGTGGTGGGGGTGTGTGGAGTGTGTGAGGTCAGTGGGTGTGAGGTCAGTGAGGTTGAGGATCAGTTGGCTGAGGGGACTCTTGTGGATGTTCTGCTCCTGACTGGACAGGGCTTTGTAGTGCAGTGTTCGGGGGTCACTGGATTTAATATGTTTCCAGAAGTTCAGAGCTCTTTTCTGGATGGTGAGTATGAGGGGGTACTGTCCCAGCTCAGCTCTGGAGGCGTTATTCGGGGTCTTTCTCTGCACATGAAGGATGTTCTTACAAAACTCTGTGTGCAGCATTTCTATGGGGTGTTTGTCCCAGCTCAGGTAATCATGCTTTGTTAGTGGTCCCCATACTTCACTGCTGTAGAGGGCAATGGGCTCTATTACTGATTTAAATATTTTAAGTTTAATTTTGATTGGTATTTCAATTTTGATTGATTTGTTGATGGCAAAGAGTGCTCGTCTCGCTTTTTCTTTAAGCTCCTTCACAGCCAGGCCAAAACTCCCTGTGGAGGTGATTGTTATGCCCAAATAAGTGTATTTATTAGTTTGCTCAATATTTCTGTTATTAATTGTAAAAATATGGTTGTTACTTTTAGATTTGTTCTGGAATATTAATATTTTTGTTTTCTGGTAGTTTATTTTTAAAGCCCATGATTGACAAAATTTCTGTAGAAGGTCTAAACTTTGTTGAAGACCCTCTTTTGTGGGAGATAGCAGGACTAGGTCGTCTGCGTAGAGGAGACATTTTATGTTTGTGTCCCCGAGAGAGAGGCCGGGAATATCAGTACATTTATCTAATTTTTCTGCGAGTTCATTAATATAGATGTTAAACATGGTGGGACTCAGAGTACAGCCTTGGCGTACACCACGCGATTGTGTGAAAAATTCAGTTCGCAGTGATCCCATTTTTACTGCACATTTACTATTTGAATACATTGATTTGATGACATCATATAATTTCCCTCCCACTCCAATATCAATAAGTTTATATAATAATCCATTGTGCCAAATTGAGTCAAATGCTTTTTGAAAATCAATAAAACATGTAAATATTTTCTCTTTATTTTGGGTGATGTAATTATTAATAAGGGTGTGGAGAGTAAAAATATGATCTGACGTTCTATAGTTTGGTAGGAATCCAATCTGACATTTATTGATTATGTTGTGATCTGTTATAAAATCTGTTAATCTTTTGTTTAGGATGCTGCAGAAGACCTTTCCAAGATTACTGCTGACACAAATTCCTCTATAATTATTTGGTTCAAATTTATCACCTGATTTGTAGATTGGGGTTATGAGTCCTTCATTCCAGATTGATGGGAAATGACCTACATTTAAAACTAGATTGAAAATTTTTAAAATTGCCAATTTGAATTTGTGATTGGTATGTTTTAACATTTCATTTAAGATGCCGTCTGTTCCAGAGGCTTTTCTAGGTGGTAGAGCTTTGAGCTTTTCCTCTAAATCTTCTATTATGATTGGAGAATCCAGGGGGTTTTGATTATCCTTAATTACTGTTTCAAAAATTTTCAATTTCTCTTCAATTATTTGTTGATCTTCATTTATTTCTGGGATTCTGTAAAGAGTTTCAAAGTGATTTTTCCAGATGTCTCCGTTTGTAATGGTTAAATCATGATGGTGTGTATTGTTTAGTGATTTCCAGTTTTCCCAGAATGAATTAGAGTTTAATGATTCTTCTAAATTGTTGATTTGATTTTGGATGTGTTTGTACTTCTTTGCTTTGAGTGTGTGTTTGTATTCTTTTAGTGTCTCACAATATTTTGTACGTAAATGTTCATTGAGTGGTTCTCTGTGTTTTTGATTGGATAAATGTCTGAGTTCTTTTCTCTTATTTTTGCAGTCCTGATCAAACCATGTGTTTAACTGAGTTGTACTGGGTTTGTGTTTCTTGATTGTGATATTTGATTTGTGGACTGCATGACTAAAGATGGAGGTCAGATCTTTTACAGCTTCATTAATTCCTTCTTGGTTTGGGGGGTATGAGGTGTCTGATATGAAGGTATCTAGGAGAGATTGGATGTCTGGACTGTTGATTACCTGTGTGTATTTGTCAGTGCTGTCCTGAGTCCACTTGAGGGGTGGTGTGAGTTTGTACATGTTGGTGGGTGTGTGGTGTTTATTGTGGGTGAGTGAACGGTTTAAATACAGTGTAATTTGGCTGTGGTCAGATAAGGGTGTTAATGGCTGGACTGTGAAGGCTCTTAGAAACACTGGATCCAGATCTGTCATAAAATAATCCACCGCACTGCTCCCCAGAGCTGAGCTGCAGGTGAAATTACCAAACGAGTCCCCTCTCAGTCGTCCATTCACGATGTACAGACCCAGGCTTCGACAGAGCTGCAGTAAGCTTTTCCCATGTGCGTTTACAGAGGTGTCACAGTTCTCTCGAGGGGAGTGTGTGGGAGAGTGGATGTTGTTTCCTGTGAGGAAGTGATCACCTTGTGGATTTATAAAATCTAACTGTTTTCCTGTTCTGGCATTCAGATCTCCACAGATCACCACATGACCTTGTTTTTGAAAGTAACTAATTTCTTTTTCGAGAACAGGAAACGTTTCATTATTGAAATAGGGCGATTCTAACGGGGGGATGTAAATTGCACATAGGAACACATTTTGAGGGGTTGAAGTGATCTGTTTATTAATCTTTAGCCATAAATAATTGGTTCCTTTTGTCAGTGTTTGAATGGAGTGGATGAGTTCAGATTTAAACCATATTAGCATCCCTCCTGAGTCTCTACCCTGAGCCACTCCTCTTGACTTGGTGGAGGGAACGACTATCTCTCTGTACCCTGAGGGACAACCAGTGGGTCCATCTCCTCTATACCATGTCTCCTGTACAATTAATATATCAATATCTTTGATCTTATTTACAAAGTCAGGATTTCTACTTTTTAAACCAAACAAAGATGATTTCAAACCTTGAATATTCCAAACAGAGATACGATAAGATGACATTTTTTCTGAACTAGATTGTGTTATTTCTATTCTGAAATGAGAAAAATAAACAAACAAATAAAAGAACTATGAAGGATAAATTAATTATCATATTTCTATACATAAATACAGGCAGTTAAACATTAATTGAAATTCACCTTTACAGTGTCTTACCACAGACCATGACCCATCAGCCGTGTGCAGATGTTGCTGAGTATCTGCCCAATGTCTCTGAGCTCTGAGGCGTTGGGGTTAGTTGTCCTACTGAGGGCCTGAGCGTAGGTCAGTGTACCTGGTCTGGTCTGCAGGTCAGGGGGAGGTGGGACTGGACCCTGTGGCACTGTTGTAGTCTGGGGACCTGTGATGTGACCTGTTGTTGGGCTGTGGATGTCATAGTGGCTCCTCTCCCTGGTGTACTGTGATGGGTGACGGCGAGGTGTCGGTGCTCTGTGTGGGGCGGGTTGTGGAGGTGCTCTCTGGGTTCCTCTGATGATCTGCTGGGAGGAGGAGCTGCGGGAAAGAGTGACGTCCTTTAACTTCTTGGCGAAGACAGGAACTGTCTTTTTGAGAAGGTGGACGTGATCATAGAGGCAATCAGTGTCAAGAGCAGGGTGATGAGCGAGGTGGATGTTTGGGTGGAGGGCGCAGTCTCTGGAGATACTGGCATTGATT
>NW_027506884.1:1791157-1816157 GCF_052324685.1 Brachyhypopomus gauderio
CACATGATGAAAACTGGCGTGTTTAAATGGTTGGACTTTTGGACTTTGCCTCAGACCTTTGATTATACTACTTGGTATAATATGTGGCATAAAATATACAATTCAAGAAAAAAGGCCTTGACGTGAATATATAGAAGGCATATTTTAATACCAATAACAATTAATACCAATAACAATTAAAATGGACTACATTGTGGACCTTTTGGGTTACAGCTTTGATGATTTGGAAAAAACTTTGTCAAAGTGCATGTGGCATGGAGGAATGCATTAAATCCTGGTCATGTGAAGAAAGACGCTGGCATACAAGTGGAGCTGATACTCCAGAATCCTGCTATGTGGTGTTCTCCACAGTGTTGGTGCTAAAACCACAGAAGACTACAGCAACTGCACACTACTGTAGCCTTGCATTCCTCTGTGGTTTCCACATGTTTCTTAATGATTTATTACTCTACAAAAAGATGAACAACCAGATGGTGAGCTGGTGTGTGAGTATGGGTGGGTGTGTATGTGCATGTTTGCTTGCACATTACTATCTCCCTGGTAGTATTGTTAGTATTTATTTAGTTATTTTTAATAATGTAAAAGATAGTTTTCTTTTTGTCTGTTTTGGGATTTTCCAAAAATGGCTAAAAGCTGTTGCATATCATTGCCATTTACATTTTGTTTATGTGAACAAGATGTACAGGTTTCTTTTAATGGGTGATTAGTGAATGGTGCGTCATCGCTTATGATCATGCAAAGGGGGTTTTGGTAATTTGCCTATATGTCTTGTATAATGCAAAGTGTGTGTGTGGGAATGGAGAGTATACCCTCCCTAAAATACCCTGAAATGTGATCATCTAAACGAGGTAGCACAAGGAGAATACGTCAAGCAGAAATCTGTTTTTGTTGTTGTTGTTGTTGTGGATACTAGAGATTAGGTGTGAACAAACCCTGAGTAATTACTAATGTGAATGATGAATGGTTCAACAAAGTAAATGAGTTTTTTGGGTTTTTCCAAATATGTGGCATCAGTTACGCACATCCACACTTTTGTCTCCTTTTAGACAACTCACACTGCCTGAAATGCTCTGAGACAAGTAGCTAATGTGATTAGCATAGAAGATAACAATTAACTTAAGCAGATGCTTCTAATTCTTTGTGCACACTCATTATGGCTGTGCGGGTCGTGCTGTCAGGACAACAGCTTGTCTTTTAGACACACCATCCTGACCCTGGGTCATGTAACACATACAGGGGTGTTCTGTTCCTGTCTGGGACATTCAATATTGCACTTTTACTGCAGAGCACACCACAATCACGGTATGGGGCAATATATCTGCTTCATGCAGGTTTTTGCCCTAGTCTGGGGCCCTTCGGTGAAGAGCCACAGTCAGGCAGGACAGAGCATGTAGGTGTGGCCCTCTCTGGATTCTTTCATGACATGTGTTTGTGTGTGGTATGCATTCTAGTTTAACTACTTCTGTCTTCTCTTAAAATGTTGGATGGCAAACTTTGATCATTGGAAACTCTTAAGTTTGAAATCATAGTTTGGGGTTTTGAGTGCTTACAATTTCAGTAGTTCTCATTTTGTTGACTTACTGTAGAAAGTATCACAGTTACTTCTTGAAGCATCTAAATGGTGCAGTGGATGTGTGAAGAAGAAACCACAGCCAGAATACACTGTGATCCAAAGAGACATTACTCAAAAAGATCAGTTTGCCTCTAGAGGAAATAAAAGACCAGTCACATTTTAACTTTTAGTTTTGTGGACACTAGTCAAGTGCTTGAGTGTGTGTGTGTGTGTGTGTGTGTGGTGGGGGGGGGGGGGGGGGGGGTTCAGTTTCTGTACTTGTATGTGTATTGTTGGAAGGCTATTCGGTGTCAGGTGAAGTTGATCTTGTGTTGTTGTCGTGTTTGACTATGGCTTGGAATAACAAGACTAACAAAATCCATATTGTTGTGTGTGTGTATGTGTGTGTGTGTGTGTGTGTGTGTGTTAGAATAATTGGGCAGTCTTCTACACAGAACTTAGAAATATCAATGTAACAGTATGTAACACTGTGTAATGTCATTACAGACATTACAAACATTTCAGCATTGATGATTAGTCTGGAGCCCTGTAGAAAGAGCATCCAGCATGTACCAGCAGTGCAAAGACACAAGATGTTCTATGAGAGGGGACAAGCATCCCCGTCAACTGTGTACGGTCTTACAGAACAAAAACCCAGACCAGATTTTAGCATACATATCACTGTTTGGGCTGCCCAGGCCATGTAGGACATTCCCAGGGAGACACTGTCCACTGCTGTAGTACAGAACATGCACTACTTTAGTCTTCACAACTGCTAGGATTAGTGTCCGCAGTTCAGCGTCTATGTCTTCTCTCAAGCCTGTTTTGAAGATTTACCAAACGAGCGTCTTTAAACTGCACGTGTCCACTAGCCGTTCACTCGAGGCAGCGTTTGGGTGGGAGCCACCAGCGGTCTTCACAACATGTTAAATTTAAAAATATACTGGTACTTTTTTTGCACACTAAAAATGTGGACGCTCTTTCCTTCTACACTTTAATGCAATGTTAGTTTGTTAGTTTGTTTAGTTAAAGTGCAGCTGATTATATTGGTTGATTTTTCAAATCAAAACACAAGTGCATTGATCTCAGTGGTTGGCTGCTGTTGGTGAGCAATACGTTCATCCCATTGGCTGCTGTTGGTGAGCAATAGTTCATCCCATTGGCTGCTGTTGGTGAGCAATACGTTCATCCCATTGGGTGCTGTTGGTGAGCAATATGTTAATCCCATTGGCTGCTGGCAGGTTTATCTGTTGGTGTTGACACACTAGAGCAAGTGTGGAGCAGTGGGACTGTTTGTGTGGCTTTCAGTGTATTAGAGGGCAGTTGTAAGGTCAAGTGACACCATCACGCCACCTGTCGTTAGGGCTCAGAGAGGGCTGACGGGTTATTCAAGAGAAGACAGCGTGATCCCAGCGTTGGGGAGAGAGGAGAAGTGGAACGGCCCAGGACGCCAGCGTGCTAATAACCCGGCCTGTGGCAGATAACTTCAAAAAAGCCCAATTAGCTTTGTTGGAAGGTCTAAAGAACTTTATCCTGTTCACTTTGTGGTATAAGTGAAATTGACTCTGTGTTAGCAACACACATGTTGTGTGTAGCTAGACTCACTGGACCCTTAGAAGTACACCAATGTTACAGGTACAGTTAATGAATGAACAGCTGCGTAGTAGCCAAGCTGTTGATATGCAGAATTTATGTAACACCTGTTTGTAGCTTTTCTAAAACAGCACTGACCCTGTACAGCTGGACGGTCCACTTGTGTTACTTGTGTTTGTGTGTAGTGTTCTGGAGCATTAGTATCTCTTCAGAGAGTCTCTTTAGCTGGATTTGTGCATGAACAGTTGCACCAAATTACAGAGGAACTCATTAAACGTTTGAGGAAAAGATTGTGAGACAGGTGAATAGTTAGGGAAAGGGTGTGGATGAGAAGACCAGGCAGCGATTATAGATAAGCTGTGGGAAGAAGAATGAAAAGGCCCTGGAGAAAGAAATGAAGGCAGGCAGTTGTATACTCATGGGAATGAAACAGCTTTAGGAAAAGTAAAAACAGGAAGAGTGGTTTTTTGCCCTCTAACCACTCTGAAGCTAACGTTCAGAACAGAAGCTACAGGCAACTGTGAAGAACAGTGTCAGAACAGTGGAACTTCTCCAGTCCTTTAGTTTTTATTTAGAGACGGTGGTTAGGTAGCTTCACTGCACCTAGCAGGCATTAAAGGAAGAGTTCAGCAAAACATGTCCAAATGTACATCAGCCAAGACATTTTTGGCAAGAAATGTTTCCTCTATTAGTCTGGCATCAGAGGTATGATGCTAAATGAACAACACATGGGCTTCACACAGCATGTGGCTGTAAAGTAATTTTATGCAGATTTGCTGATGTGATTTGGGGTGCAGCATGACATAAAATGTTGAGGTGAGAACTGTCTTCTTGTGACTTTTTGGACCACAAATTTTTTCCCCTAATTTTTGTATCATTCCACGCATTAACAAAACAGATTTACAAAATAACGTTAAACCCAACAGTTATGATAACCATAACCCAATATCTGAAGCATGCTAAATTAACACAATATTCACAAAAATAAATAGGTTTTATTTTGCATTGAGCAACATATACAGTATCTTTGTTTTAAATCTAATCTTTGTCTACCACAACATGGATTATGCCAAGGATGCATCAGTCCACAATGTATGTGTGATGCCTGGGAAAGTCATGAAATGTGAGGACTGTTGTGTTGGAGGCTAAAACGTGCCTGTCTGTGTTCATGTTATTAAATCTATAGTGTGTGTGGATCACAATCAGTCTCTCCATTTCCGTCTCTCCTCCAGCTCCAGTTATTCAACCGCTGCGCTGGAGTTTGAGAAGGAGCACAAGATCGCACCGGTCTACGATTCGCCCAGAATGTCCCGTCGAAGCTTACGTTTACGCACCATGGGGGGTCTCTATGGCAACAGCAGCTTTACGGAGAACTCCCAAAACCACAGTGTCAGTTATAGCAGCAGCTCTAGTAAGAGGTTAGTCTTTACACACACACACACACACACACACACACACACACACACACACACACACACACACACACACACACACACACACACGCCCACAAACTCACACACTCATAATGGGTTGAGTCAGAATTTTTGCAAAAGGCATGAATCATTGGAACCAGGCCCAGCACTCTTTTAAGAGAATTTGCTAACTTTAGCTTAAATGACACCCCAGTGTTGTGGATCGAAATTCTGCCACTGCCACTCAGTCTGCTGCCATTTTTACTTGACTGTTCATGTGTGACGGTTTCTGAACAAGAATCAACATCCTCGTCGGAAAGAGGTGACCGAAATATAATGTATATTTTCATATGTTCACGTTCTTGCTAAAAAAATGTTTGTGAGAACAATCTACATGTTCTGGCTTTCATAGATTGTTTCTGTCATTTACAAATGGTGGCATGCTGATCACATTTAGAGAGTGATTTACACAGAAAGAAACATAAACCTCAAAGTCAGCACTTTTCCTTGGTGATAAGGGCTTGCAGAATTTGCAGGGGAATATACATCATGTCGGGACATAGTATAAACATCACTGTAATTATACAGAGGGCACGATGTTAGACATCCTGCATGGTCCCAGCGTACATCTGTAAACGTACATCTGATCTGGCCTCCCTGGTGACATCAGACACGTCTCAGCACCACCTCAACCATTAATGCATGTTCTGTGCCATATGGGCTTTACACGCTTAATACAGATGTTAAAACAGTTATAATAGTAATATTATTATTATTAATAATAATAATAATAATAATAATAATAATAATAATAATAATAATAATTTGGAAAATAAATGTGCATCAGTTACACTAATGACTATTAATAATGTAGGACAGTAATGAAATTATAGTTACTGATGGCTGAGGTACTTGTTACTTACTCTAAGTGAGCAATGAATGAATGAATGAATGAATGAATGAATGAATGAAATGTACACCTCCACAGGTCTGTGAGGGGCAGGAAGCAGCAGTCTTTGTCCAGCGGCCAGTCCACGTCTGGGGCTGAGACGGCCCAAAGCAGCGCTGGTTTGAGCTGTCACCAGGACACTCCCACGTGGGGCAGCGTGCTAATGTCTAGACGGCTGGAGCAGTCCACCATCAGTCACACAGAACACAGCTACGCAGGTCAGTGTGTGTCCGGCTTGGGGCTCAGTGGCCGTTCTACTGGGAATAATCGATATGAGATCGATAGCCATGTTTAATTTACGTGGTGTTTGGCCGCGTCTTTGTGAGGTAGAGAAGCTAATTTAGAGTCATTTGCAATGGAACCATTGGGCAGGGTGACTGAATTAGAACAGAAGACTTGTGTTGTTGTTGACTCGAGGTTTGGCATGAACAGGATTATGGGAAGTTGGGTTTAGTGAGGGAGGTGGAACTTTATTAATGAGGTATCATGATGAGGCTTTATCTTCTACAGGCTCAGCAAAATGCAGAGATTGTTTCTTTTTTTAACAGTTGACAGTGTATGATATATGCTGATATTTTGAGCATTTCCAAATACACTTGCCACCCACCTTTAGAAATATGTACCTTGTGTCTAACCATTTTCAGCGGTACAGATATAGCGCAGAAATATATGTACACATTTTAAAGGTGTACAGACTGAGCCCTCTGTTGGCATGTGCAGATCATCACCATGGGGCAGTTTCTGCACACAGGGCTGCTGACTGGCTAGTATTTGGGTGGTGGACTATTCTTAACACAACCTGAACACAGACATAGTAGTTGCATGATTGTGGGTGTTGAACTGGCGCCGATGTATCAGGCCCAGCAGTGGTTGCTGGTTTTTACACACGTCAAGTATCACTACCGGGTTGGAAAGTGATCCACTAGCCATAAAAACACAGCCAGCAGTGATCCTGTGATCCTGTGATTCTGTGATGAGTCTGATCATTGATGAAGAGATATCGGATGGCTGAAAGAAACTGAGCAGTAGATTCATTAGGTGTCCGTACTGATGCAGCCGGAGGGTGGAGGTGTGGGGGTGGAGGTGTGGGGGTGGAGGTGTGAGGGTGGAGGTGTGGGGGTGGAGGTGTGGGCTAGTTATTTCTAGTGCTGTGGGTGGAGAGCAAGTATCCAGAGTATAAGCAATGCAATCTGATACAAAGCGCCGTACCTAGTTTGACTGCCATTAAATCAAGGCTGCTTCAGCCAGAGAGTGAAATGTGCAGAAATGATTCATTTTAGTACATTTATTCATTTATATACATTTGATGACAGCAAAGCAAATATGTCTTTTGTTAGTCATAACTTCTATTCTTCCGTTTATCAAGTTACGTCCCAGTTAAATGTCGTTTGTATTTTGTGGTTCCAGGATGGAATAAAATGTCAATGCTAAGCTCTACACCTTTGAACGGCTCCGCCAGCGTGACGGAGACCCACAACACGGTGGAGAACGGCTACATCTGTCACAACTGCTCTGTTCACGCCGGGGAGGAGGAGGCGCTCACGGGACTTAGCTCCGCCTCCACCGCCTCAGTGGCTCAGACGGGAGACGTTATGGATGGAGTCTCTTCCATCTCGACTGTGTACAGTGTAGACAAGCACCGCAAGCACAAGTCTGGTGAGAGGCTGCACAGTAGCGCACACACACACACACACACACACACACACACACACACACACACACACACACACACACACACACACACACACACACACACACACACACACACACACACACAAACACACACACACACACACACACACACACATGAACCCACACAACACACACACACACACACACACACACACACACACACACACACACACACACACACACACACACACACACACAAACACACACACACACACACACACACACACACACACACACACACACGAACCCACACAAACCCACACAAACCCACACACACACACACACACACACACAAACACACACACACACACACACAAACACACACACACACACACACACACACACAAACACACACACACACACGAACCCACACAAACACACACACACACACACACACACACAAACACACACACACACACACACACACACACACACACACACACACACACACACACACACACATGAACACACACACACACACACACACATGAACCCACACACACGAACCCACACAAACACACACACACGAACACACACACACACAAACACACACAAACCCACACAAACACACACAAACCCACACACACAAACACACACACACATGAACCCACACAAACACACACACAAACACACACACAAACACACACACACACACACACATGAACCCACACAAACACACACACACGAACCCACACGAACACAAACACACACACACAAACACACACACAAACACACACACAAACACACACACACAAACACACACACAAACACACACGCGTCTCTCTGAGTCACATGGGCTGGGTGTGTTCACCTACCTCTGTGTGTGGATGTGTGGATTCTCACGTGTATTTTTGTCATACTGCATACTTTGTATACGTGTAAGAATACTCACTTGGGTTTCATTGGCAGTAGCTGTGAGCTAGTGTGAACTGCTGTTAAAACAGTGAACCATCATCCGCTATTTCACCAGGGATCCTGGCATCAGCTTCTACATGTGTCCACTACACCAGACGAGTCTTCACCGCCATAGTGTCAGTAATGACACTCCTGTTCCAAAATGTTTTCCATCTAGTCCACCAAGCTAAGAGTCATGAAAGAAAAGGTATTAACAGTCAGAATCTTCTTATTCTTCCTTCATCATATCTGGTCTCGGCTGACAGTGAAGTTTCTCACCAACTTTCAGATGTGTTCTGTGTGGCAAAAGACTCTTGTACCGAAGATTGTGTCTTTTAGCCTTCTGATGTGTGTGTGTGTGTGTGTGTGTGTGTGTGTGTGTGTGCTGCAGGTGTACTCCTCTCAGTCTCAGACTCACTGAGAGGTGTGTGCTCCTGGCTTGTGGCCAGAGGAACCGTGTTAAAGCAGAAGGCTTTCCGGAGGATTCATTACAGGGCAAGCGACTCCCACGGCCAAGGTAGCGACGTCCTGCCCACACGTGGGGGCCGCGCCCGTATTTCACCGCAGCCCACGAGGCTTCCCTCTTCTCTCCCCACAAACCTCGGCTTCGTCTTTTTTAATATTCCGTTTCTTTTTATAGATTTAACTGAAGTTGTTGTGTATGTCCATGTTCTCACCCAGAGTACAAGAGGACGCTGTCAGTCCCTGACTGACACACATGCTCATTAATCATCACCAATGCATTTTCCTACGCAATATTTTTACATTTCAGGACCTTAGTCACACCGGTGCCATAAACGGTTAAATTACTCTTGTTATATAACTCACCTGTGTAATTGGTCAACAGTAGAGTATCAGTCTCCTCCTAACTGAGCGTTTCTGTCTTCCTGTCTTCCTGTCCTATGCAGAACAGGATATCAAGAGGCCAGACCACCTCTCACTCCGTAATTCTGTCCATTCTATACATGCAGCGTGCAGTTTCTCTAACCATTTGTTCATAAGCCTTCTCTGTTGCAGGGGATCACGCTTCCGTAACTGTGCATACTTGTGTATGTGGAGATAGTATTTATATGGATATCAGCCACCGCTTCATACGAAACACCTAGCTACCTTTGTAGATTTAGCTCGTAGGTATGTGGAGATGTTTGGTTAGGAAATGCTAGCACGTCAGCGGTGGCTCTTGGAGGACGTTTTTTAATGGTGTTCTGACTACTCTCTACACAGCACATGTAAGAAACCCAGCAGCGCTGCAGTGTTTATGCTAGCTCCTGACAAACACCCATCACCACGCCACCACCACATTAGCCTTACAGCGCTCTCGGCCCGCTACCCGAGTCATGTCCAGTGTGCGGTGGTGGAGGGCAGAGGGCAGCTGGTGTGTGTGCTAACAGGTGGGCTGTGTCCTGGGCAGCGCGTATGAAGTGAGCTAACCCGAACGCCTTTTGTTTTTGTGTGTATACTTCAGCTCACTCCAGTTACTGTGGCAGTGTGAACATGAAAGGTCAAATGACAAGAGATGACCCTACAGATCTCAGCAGCTCCTTGTGTAAGTAGCCAGTCAAGAAATCACCAGCGGGTTGATGCACACGAAGGAGACTTTATCTCTGTGTCTCACCTGCCAGCAGATGTAACTCTGTTTCTCTACAGTTAAAATAAAGCCCACCAAGCTTATTATTCAGATGAACCTGAGGAGGTTGTGTCAGCCCTGGTGTGATGTACTACTTTATTGTCAAAGACTTCAGCAGTTTAACTTGGGCTTGTGCCCAGAAGCAGGAGATCGGGGAAGTATCATTCAGCAAAGGACACACGCTCTGGTGTTAGCGGGTGTTTATAGAATATATGGTGACCCACATGTGTGTGTTTTCATTTTTGTTGGAAAAACATTGCACTGTTAAAATATTAATAATTTGTAGGATGGACATCTGTACATTATAACATTGTAACATGCCTTGTTAAATTACAATGGACCAGTCAGTGTGAGACACTTCTAGTTTCTTAGTAGATAAATTGGCTCTGGGTGCTACTGGATCACTGCAGGTGTAAAGAACAGTTCAGACAGGATAACATCCACCGATACGTCTGCTCATTTGTGTGTTAGATCACCGGTATGAAAAAAGTAGGTCAGACTTTGGCTGAACTGTTCATTTAAGAACTGTTCATTTAAGAACTGTTCATTTAAGAACTGTTCATTTAAGATTAGCTTTGTGGTGGCGTGGTCAGTTGTGTTGGTGTTACTGTAGGATCTAGGCTAAAGAATAATGGACAACTTCGATGACAGTGAAGACAAACCAACAGACAGCAACCTGAGACCAATGGGAGTGTGTAAAACAGGGCACAGCACAGCACAGTTAGTCAGCACACACACCCCACACACACACATCTCTCTCACTGTCTGAGTCATGCAGATGTTCCGTATTGATTCTTTTTGTATGTGTGTCTGTGTACTTATTTATGTTGAAATTGTGTCATTTGTTGTGCTTCTGTTATTATTTATTGTTGATTTACTTATGACTGCTCATATCAGTTTGTTTGCTGAATTTGAGAATTTGATTTACACGTCTTGTTGCTACCTGTCACTTGCACTGATCTATAGGTGATGATTGTAAAGGGAAGCAGCACTTGGATACACACATGACTCACACACACTCCTCCAGCTCCCGGTGTCTGATTACGGCCCTGTGGGGCCTGGTGGCTTACACAGGTTATACTTTTACACCAGTCCTTTCTCTACCTGTATCTTTCTGTCTCTTACACACTCGCACACAGTTGAAGAATCAGATGTGTTCTGTTCAACTGTTTTAGTGCATGTCCCCTGAGATTTTTCCACTAAGATTTTCTCATTTAATTATGCACATTCCAAACCAGATATCGAGGCACCAGTGTGTTTAACTGGCTTTGTTTGCTTGTCTGTTTGACCTCTGATGGTGCGCAGGTTACGGTCTGCGGCAGGTGGGCAGGGGAGTGGTGTCGGCTGGAGCATTTGTGGTTCGGACGCTGCTGTCTGTTGTGTGGTTGATCGTACTGTCTCCAGGTCAGTATCCTTACTTACTGCTGTCATGCTTGCCATTTCTCTCAGAATTAACATACACTGAATCTGAGAGAATCAATAACCTTACAAAACCAAGTTAGTTAACCCTCATGAATGAAATAAAGAGTTTTGAACTCTCTCTCAAATATAATATTGGAAATATTTGAAATATGACATAGTGTATTTCTGGACGGTTTGTAACTCACTGTTGTCCCTCTTTGTCTTGTCTATAATGTCTCTCATCTTGAGAGGTGCCTCTCTAAAACCACAACCTGTGTGATAATTCTCGCTCTTATAAATCTGTAGTGTATCGAATGCTTTTTCCAGCTTTTGACTTTCGTTTGTCACTCCAACACCTGTTCTTACACTTGAGTTCGGTATTATTAGAGAACTCTCCTGCTGGCTTTTAGCAGTTCATTTCCCTTTCTTTCATTCTTGGCGAGTCCTTTGCGTATATCTGTTCTTAACGCACCTCTGACCATGTTCTGTACAGGGCAGGCTCTGACTGGAGTCTTCTGGTGGTTGGGAACAGCTTGGTACCAGCTGGTGACTCTGATGTCTCTAGTCAATGTCTTCATCCTGACCAGGTACAGAAGTCACTCAGTTATTCATAGGGAATGACTGCATACTTCGTTAGGTGTTTTTATATGTTTGGTTTTCTTTTTTTCATTGGAAGTAGTTTCCTGGCAAATATCTCATTTTAGTTGATTTGCATTTTGATTATTTGCCATTATTGGTATTTATTGGTTTGACCAAATGATTCATATTTCTACTAATGATGTGCACATGAGGGTTTCAGGGCTGTTTTATAAGTGTGGCTGTTTTCTCTCAGGTGCTTCCCCAAGCTGCTCAGACTGCTGCTGTTTCTCCTCCCCTTCCTGCTGCTGTTGGGTGAGTTTGGATGACATTCACATCCCAATCTGAGACGCATACAACTCACACATCATAGGTAGCACAATGTTGTGTCTCACACACTTAGAAAATCTCATATTTGTGATATACATATTTGATTTCGGCTCACAAAAACTAGCTGAGACTAGTATCCTGCTGTACACACTACAGTTACAGGCAAGAGTATTTTAAGTTTTAAATAATAAAACCTTTAATAGTTCAAACCATAAAAATGAAATAAAATGTAAGATTTTCAGAGAATTTATGAAAGTCTCATAATAGGTTTTCACATCCTTTAATTTTTATATCCAGGGTTGTGGTATTTGGGCGTGTCCACAGTCATCTACTACCTCCCGGTTCTTAACGTGACTGAGTGGAGAGCAAAGCTCCCTGGTTTGCCCCCAGTGGCTACGCTCTTCTCCCCCACGACTCTTGCCCCCGCCCCCTCCCACAGTGCCGGGTCCTCCTCGCAGACGGAGCGCGGCCCTCTCCCCGTCCCTCCCCAGGTGAGAACACACACAGACCAACGCTCCATTCATTGCTTACGTTTTTTCCGAGCACAACACACACCCGTAGACGCACTCAGTTAAAGCCATTCTCTTTCTTCTCAGCCAATGGCAGCGTCAGTAGACGACAAGAGAATGGCCCGGTTAGAGCAGAGCGTGGCTGCGCTGTGGGAGTCTGTCCAGCAGAGGGAGCAGCAGGCCTCAAGGCAGCACGGCGAAGCCGTCAAGATGGTCCATACCCTGCAAGAGGAGATGATCACAAGGACAGACAAAGAGACTCTGGCACTTTGGGTCTCACAACTACTGGAGCCAAAATTTGACGCGCTCAGAGGAAAGATGGAGAGGGAGGCTTCAGACAGAGCACAGGTGAATGAATGATAGGGTTATGTGTATAAATGATACCTTGTCTACAATATATATCACTTCAGTTCTCGGCCTCTGTCAGCCCGTTTTTGTGAACGTACTTAAAAGCAGCCACTGACTATGCTGCGTGGCTCTCTGCCAGTCCCAGGAGCAGAACACGGAGCAGCAGAAGACCCATGCAGCTCGTCTGGTTCAGATTGAGCTCCTCCTCCAGGCCCTGACCTCCAGAACCGAGGTGCACGAGATGTTGTCACACATGAGAAATGTCCCTAAAACATGCATGAAGTGTGATGGTAGAGTATAACCACCCATGTCTTTTACCAAAGGAGGTGTATCAGAGACAAAAGGACCCACCGGCTCCAGCCCCTGCAGAGTAAGGACTTCTCACCGCTGAGCTCTGCAGTAGTTATGAAACCATAACTTCTGAGCTCCCAGTCAAACATCTTATGGTTCATGTGGGTGACGTTTCTGTAATGTAAAGATTGTGAACGTTTGTTCTTGCTCAAGTGTGGGCGGGATCCGAGAAGACAGTGATGCGCTGCTTGCAGAGGTGCAGAGATTAGAAGCAGAACTAGGATATATCAGGAAGGACCTGCAAGGGCTGATGGGATGCCAAGGGAAATGTGGCCAATTTGACACACTGCATGAAACGGTGAGTTTCACAGTTTACAACATCATATTGAACAGATTTACAAACGTGTCCCTTTAATATACCACAGGAACCCTCAGGTTAAGAAGCTGAAAGAAACCAGTCAAAATTCAACAAATCTCCATTCAGGCTGTTGTTGAATGTTTTGTTGTGTTATTTTGGCTATATTGGTGTTTCTCTTTGAATGTTGGAGGTCTTTTCTGATGTTATATTTCTTACCCTGACGTTTGCAGGTGTCCGCTCAGGTGAGAGAGGACCTGTACACCCTGTTCTACGGGGGCGATGTGAGAAGTCGCAGTGACGTAAAGCTCCCCGAGAGTCTTCTACAGTGGCTCTCCTCCCAGTACACCAGCTCCTCTGACCTCCACACTGCCCTTACCACCCTGGAGCGCAGCATTCTGGGAAACGTGTCCTTTCAGCTTGAGCAGAGCAGTCATCGGGCCTGTGCACAAACAGTCTCTCAGAGTGTTGCCCACACTGCTGGTGCTGCTGGAATGACGGAGGAGGTGAAGTGTTTTGTTTCTTGGTATACTGGTGTGTATGAGCATGTGTGTCTGTGCAAGGTCTCTTCTCCTGAATCAGTCGCACCAGGGTCATAAGTCATTGTAATAAGAGGGTTGCAGGTTTTACATGGTCACAAAAGTCGCTTTGGATCTGCTAATTTCCATAAATGTAAGATTACTGAGGAGGGTTATTCTCAAAAGAATATACAACTGCTGTTATTTTAAAATAATAAAGGCAGCACAACCAACAGAACTGCTTATATAGGTTCACATTGAACACGTACTTTATTATACACAAGGATACAGAAGTAAAGACATCAGTTGTCACAGTGACACTGAAAACATCAAACATGATTATACATACACTAGGAGAGTTATAAAAATTCGATTTGGTTTGGCACTAATCACCCGCCACCTAATTTCGGTGCTCAGCGACTAGGGATGCACCGATTCCGATATTAATATCTGTATCGGTCCCGATATTGGAAATAATTCTAGATCGGGTATCGGTGACAATGTGACCGATCCATAAAAACAGATCTATTCAGTCTAATTCTATGCTTGTAAAGGTTTTCCGAGTTAGTTCAACCTTAAATATCCACTCTGTCCCGGATAGAAGTGAACTTGGACAGTTAACAGGCGAAAAAAAAAGATGAAAGACGAAGCACACAGAGGAGAGGTGAATCACTGACTCGTACTCGCACTGGTGGTATTACACCTAGTCTGTTTATTTGCTGGTTGACCAAAATAAACCTTGGCTCCAGCAATACTTCACTGTTCATACATGAACTGGTGAGTTGTCCAAAGCTCATTGAATGTGTTACTTACAGAAATAAAATAAGGATAAAATAAAGAGCATTGGTCTGAGTCGGTCTACGGCAGAAAGCTAAAAAAACAACAATATTCAATACACACGCTCAACTCGCTCCCTTAAAGAGACAGTACACATATTTCTGGCCGTTACATGCTTTGTGCTCTGCGTGATGTCTGCGCTAGCAAACTAGCCACATAGGTATTGCTGTTTCTCTTATTCCATCTCCTTATTTATTTTAAATTATATTTAGAATTCTTGAACCATTTCAAAGGTTTCTTTCAGTTTTTTTTTTTCATGTTTGACCAAAGTTGTGAACCTATTGTTTTTGTAAGTTTCAGGTTCTTTGGTATTATTTATTTTACATTCAATGTTATATTCATAATTGCACTGACTGAACAAATGCAAGTTGTGTTGTTTTTATGTGTGTTTAAGTGTGCTATACTGGGGCAGAGTTTTCAATAAACTTGTAAATGTTTTAAATCGATCGGTATCAGATCGGTATCGGCCGATACTAAGTCTCAGATATCTGAATCGGTATCGGAAGTGAAAAGCGTGAATCGGTGCATCCCTATTTTGAACCTGCTTCCTTCATAGGTTGATGTCCTGTCTGTTGTCTCTCCAGCAAGTGCAGATGATCGTGCAGAACGCACTGAGACTGTACTCGCAGGACCGAACAGGCCGGGTCGACTACGCCCTGGAGTCTGGAGGTACGAGGCTCGGGTCTCACCGTGAAGCTCAAGGACTGAAAGGACAGGGAGATTGCTGCTTGCAGATGGATTCGGAGTTGATGTATGTGTGTGTGTGTGTGTGTGTGTGTGTGTGTGTGTGTGTGTGTGTGTGTGTGTGTGTGTGTTTAGGGGGTAGTATCCTGAGTACGCGCTGTTCAGAGACGTACGAGACAAAAACGGCGCTGATGAGCTTATTTGGCGTCCCGCTGTGGTATTTCTCCCAGTCCCCCCGTGTGGTCATACAGGTACTGACGCTCCCTAACCTCCTCCTCCTGTTACTCATTCTACTGACGCTCCCTAACCTCCTCCTCCTGTTACTCATTCTACTGACGCTCCCTAACCCTGCCTCCTCCTGTTACTCATTGTACTGACGCTCCCTAACCTCCTCCTCCTGTTACTCATTCTACTGACACTCCCTAACAACCTCCTCCTGTTACTCATTCTACTGACGCTCCCTAACAACCTCCTCCTGTTACTCATTCTACTGACGCTCCCTAACAACCTCCTCCTGTTACTCATTCTACTGACGCTCCCTAACCTCCTCCTCCTGTTACTCATTCTACTGACGCTCCCTAACCTCCTCCTCCTGTTACTCATTCTACTGACGCTCCCTAACCCTGCATCCTCCTGTTACTCATTCTACTGACGCTCCCTAACAACCTCCTCCTGTTACTCATTCTACTGACGCTCCCTAACAACCTCCTCCTGTTACTCATTCTACTGACGCTCCCTAACCTCCTCCTCCTGTTACTCATTCTACTGACGCTCCCTAACCCTGCCTCCTCCTGTTACTCATTCTACTGACGCTCCCTAACCTCCTCCTCCTGTTACTCATTCTACTGACACTCCCTAACAACCTCCTCCTGTTACTCATTCTACTGACGCTCCCTAACCTCCTCCTCCTGTTACTCATTCTACTGACGCTCCCTAACAACCTCCTCCTGTTACTCATTCTACTGACGCTCCCTAACCCTGCCTCCTCCTGTTACTCATTCTACTGACGCTCCCTAACTTCCTCCTCCTGTTACTCATTCTATTGATGCTCCCTAACAACCTCCTCCTGTTACTCATTCTACTGACGCTCCCTAACAACCTCCTCCTGTTACTCATTCTACTGACACTCCCTAACCCTGCCTCCTCCTGTTACTCATTCTACTGACGCTCCCTAACCTCCTCCTCCTGTTACTCATTCTACTGACGCTCCCTAACCTCCTCCTCCTGTTACTCATTCTACTGACGCTCCCTAACCCTGCATCCTCCTGTTACTCATTCTACTGACGCTCCCTAACCTCCTCCTCCTGTTACTCATTCTACTGACACTCCCTAACCTCCTCCTGTTACTCATTCTACTGATGCTCCCTAACCTCCTCCTCCTGTTACTCATTCTACTGACGCTCCCTAACCCTGCCTCCTCCTGTTACTCATTGTACTGACACTCCCTAACCTCCTCCTCCTGTTACTCATTCTACTGACGCTCCCTAACCTCCTCCTCCTCCTGTTACTCATTCTACTGACACTCCCTAACCCTGCCTCCTCCTGTTACTCATTCTACTGGACATGCATAAGGAATCCACAGTATTGTCTCCAACCAAGGAAGGTAACAAGGAGTTGTTGTTCTGATTTGTAGCCGGACGTGTACCCAGGGAACTGCTGGGCGTTTAAGGGTTCCCAGGGTTATCTGGTTATCAGGCTGTCCCTGAGTGTTCTACCAACGTCCTTCTGTCTGGAACACATACCCAAAGCCCTGTCTCCTACTGGCACCATCAGCAGTGCACCGCGCCACTTCAGAGTATACGTAAGACTACACACACACACACACACACACACACACACACACACACACACACACACACACACACACAAATGTCTATGAACCACACAATTGGAAATTTGGAAATTGGAAATTTGCAAACAATGTGTGTTTGAATATTGTTAATAAATTGACATTATACAGGCATTGTTATGAGCTTTTATTCTCCACATGGGCAGGGTCTTGAAGATGAACATCAGGAGGAGGAGAAGCTTCTTGGTGACTACACCTACCAAGAAGATGGAGAAGGTCTGCAGACCTTCCCTGTTATGGTAAACACTTGCTACATGCACTACATCTATTTACACAAACCAGTAAATCATGCAGAGCAGTTATTAGGTAAGGATTTTGTCTTAAATCATTTAAATAAACTTAGCTTAATAATAAGCCTGCTTGTACAGACACTAAACATCTTTGTCATCTTGGCACGTAGTTGTGTCTTTGACCTCCTCGTGTTGTGGTAACTGGACGGTCTCTCTGGACATTCCAGTGTTCCTACCAACACGCTAAACTTCCCACTGCAGAGGCACACACTCTGTCCATATATATGAGAACCTCACCTCATTCATGGCTGGTTCAGTGTTTCCACTATTGACTGGCTTCCTGTGTCATTTCTGTTTCTTCCCAGGAGAACAATGACACAGCGTTCCAGATCATTGAGCTGAGAGTGCTGTCCAACTGGGGACATCCTGAGTATACCTGCCTATATCGTTTCAGAGTTCACGGAGACCCTTCCTTTAAATAAAAAAAATCCCCCACTGTATAGTAACTGCTTGCGTGTATATAAAGGAGAGCCCTTTTTTAAACAGAAAGAACTGGGTTAGAGAAGACATTTTTATGCTGTTGGATATGTTGAGTTTAAATTGAAGTGCAAAGAAGCAAGCAAGATGGACGTTTTTATACCAAGAATCGAAAGAATACACGGATGACAGGAATCAGAGTAAGATTGAACGGTTGGAGAGTGCTGGGTCTGGTCTCCTCTCAATCCTTCTCCTTAACTCTCTCTTGCACTGAATAAACTTCCAGACCCCGGATCACTCAAGAACACTTCTCCTTTCCTGGGTGCCCCTCACTTGGGCAGGGGTGTTTGTGCACCTTTAAAAAGTTTTGACTGTATTGAATCTTTTTTTCCCCCTTCAGAATTCATCATCCAGGAGATTTTGGTCTCCTGGGTTCAGTGTGTGTAACTGGATTTTGGCCTCACTCTCACGCTTTGTAAATCTAAGGCTAGAGTCTGCTGCTGCTCGCACTTGTCTGTCACTAACAGGACTGGCACATTTCTACAAATCGCTCTCATCTTTTCCTCTTTGTTCTTTTTTCATTTTTAAGTGTTTTTAGCCATACGCTTCAACATTGATGGCCATAAGCTGTACACTAGGTGATGTAATAGAGTATTTCTCAGTCCTGGTCCTGGTGTCCCCCTGCCCGTACATTCAGCAGTGTTCTCCCTGCCAGATGAATGTTAACATGAGGTGTTGAGTCCAAAGGTGTCAGTTGTATTCACACTCATTACTCAGGTAGAAGTATAGGTACTAGGGTTTAAAAGTACTTCTGTAGAAGTTGAAGTATCAACTCCAGCTTTTTACTCAAGTAAAAGTGTAAAAGTACTGCTTTCAAAACTGCTTAAAGTATAAAATTAAAAGTAATGTAAGGAAAAAAAGTAATTAAGGACAAAAGCTTAAGTTGCACCACAGGGGTCTATAGTGCACTAGCCCACCTCCCCAAAAACCCCATTCTTCTAAAAGACATAGGCCTAATGACTAATAATGTTATATTAAAATGTTAATGTTGAAAAATGGGCACAAATGCCCATTGAAAATGAATGTACTTTAATACAAGGGTTGGTTGGTCTTCCTGGCTACCAACATCCTCGCTGGTGCTTAGTTGGGACACTTCGCTCGAATTCTCTTGAGTCTCTGCCACGGACATCTTTATACTAAGCTACATACGTCTGCTACGTCCTCGCTGGAGTGTGACGTGACGTGTGCAGGTGCGATACTTCACGTACAAACCAATAGAGTGTCGGAATGTAGTGAACAATCAAATTAACTCTATCTGGATGGCGCGATAGGGGTTTTAACAATGACATGCCGGAATGAAAATAAGTCAAAATGAAATAGCAGTAACGAGGCTATTTTTAAAATGTAAGGAGTAGAAAGTACAGATAATGGTGTAAAAATGTAAGGAGTAGAAGTAAAAAATCCGCTGAAAAATAATTACTCCAGTAAAGTATAAATAACCAAAATTTCTACTTAAGGTAACGAAGTATTTGTAATTTGTTACTTGACACCTCTGGTTGAGGCACATGTGTTCAAGCAGGAAAAATACTAAAATGTACAGGGTAGGGTTGCACTGTGACCGGGACCGACAAACGTGCTCTGACAAGCACTGAATGTGTAAGATGTTATAGCAGGGCAGAAGAGTCTCATTTTTAAGCACTGTAACAAACATACCTGACTTTTAAAATAGAATCCTTAAATCAAAATATGTTTTTCCCCTTTGGATTTGACTGCACATTAATACTGGAGTAGACTCTAAGTACTCTGATACTGGACTTTATAAGTAAGTAAATTGGTGTCATGATGTTCCCATCAGTTTCAGTCCTTTCTTAAGGAAAATCTTAGCTACCCACAGGATAAGCTGGAGGAATGTAATGTATATTTTGTTGATAATAGTCTGCTTTTAACAAAAAGGGTACACCCACACATCTTCAATATTATTATTACTGTTGTCTGCTACTACTTTGACATATTTTATTTTTGTTTAACTAAATATCTGACCAGAGAATGCAGAACTACAGTTTGTAAAAATGTACATTGCACAAGGTCCTATTTACTTAAATGTAAAGCAGAAAAATTTGGGTTAATTACAGGGAAAGTGTGTTATTAGGGGATGATGTGTTGAAAATGTTCTTGTGTATATTACTGAGTTTGTTCAAGACTATTTATTTTAGCTATGAAATAGGACTTTGTGCAATGTATTTTTGTAACTACATATTTAGACAGTAATTTTTTTGTTTGTTTTAAAATCATTTTGATTTTTATTTTGTTGCTACTGTCTTACAATGGATACAATGCTATGGAAAAATGCTCCAATAAATTTTTTTTGGATATGTGTTCTTTGCTTTTTTGCATTCTGTTAAATGTTATGTGTACGATATTGGCAGGATAGAAAACCAGGTGTATAGGAAACCTGCGATGCTAAAAGCTTCCTCTGGGTGGCACTGCACATTGAAAAAGTACTGCGGATCATAGTGGAAAGAGATAAATCAGTATCTGGATAGTTTTCCTGATAATGGTGTACATCGCAAATCTATTGTAGCCTAATAAGTATTTAGTGTACGGTGGAGTGAAAAGCAAACTACGTAACCTAATAACTGATGCTTTTGCATTTGGCTTGTCAAGACTTCACACGACCGTTTCGAATGAAACACCGGAAGCACTTTCAATGAACTTCCTTGGATACGGCTGCTAGGGTAAACCGCAACCATAGTAACATCGCCGCCGTCATGGCCGAGTTGAGTTGTGAGACTTTATGGCGACAGATGCGAGACGGTGAGACAAACACACACACAAACAACACAATATTTACCAGCTTACTTTATACTTATGACAAACATGCCAATCACTCTTACTTATGAATTCATACAGAATACGACGAACGGCGACCGGCACCGCCCGGCGATAAGAGCCCGGTCCGGTCAGCTGTGAACCCGGGCGGGGGCGACGAGACTGCGGCCACGGTGAGACGAGCAGCACTGGTCACCCACACTGGGACCAGCACTAACACCCACACTGAACCAGCACTAACACCCACACTGGACCAGCACTAACACCCACACTGGACCAGCACTAACACCCACACTGAACCAGCACTAACACCCACACTGAACCAGCACTAACACCCACACTGAACCAGCGGTGGTAGAAACGGTTGCTGATGTGTTGCTTAGCTAGGTTAGGTGAGCTAGCTGAGTTAGTTTGGTGGGGTTCAGCTACAGGCCATATTCACCTTCACTAGCTGTATTCTTAAATGCATTCAAGAAAATAAAGTTCACTGTTGTTTCTTGAACAGAAAAGCAGCTCCTTCAGCCACATGCCTGGTGACTACTCTAGAGGTTACATGTAATATTTACTTTTATTGTTGACAATATTGTGGGCTTTTGCCAGTACTCTACATTTTTGCCAAAAACAGCCTTACAGTTTATTTCTCATTTTACAAAACAGCACAAATTGGAGTGCATAGTTTTCCTCTAAGGGACTTTTATGAGGTTCTAATGAATGCAGGTCCATTAAAGGATGTTGATTCTCTTCATCCCCATCATCACTGGGTTTTAAAGCACTGTTCTCTGTCTGGTGAGCAGCGTCCTGAGACCAGCAGTCCTAGTCCCATAGATCCGCTGCAGTGTAAGTATGGATTACACTTCCTACAAAGATTACATTTCTACAGTCTCCATTTCCTTAAAATCCCTTCAAATGAATACTTAGTATTCTATACAAGATGTAAAGGAATTTGTTTTAACATTTCAGCATCATTCATGTAGAATGATATTAACAAAGGCAGTAAAAGGCTTTAAATGGTCAATGTATGACATGTTAGTAAGTTCAGTATGAGTTCACAGGTCCCACCACTCACTATCTGGAGAGAACAGTGTTCCCTGTGCTGCTGCCTGGATTAGAGGCCTTGCTGATTGAAGCTCAGAAGCACCACTGCATGGAGGTCAGATCTTTACAGGCCTCCATAATCTGCAGCACAACGTATTGGATTTATCTCGGTCATAACGGTCATGTCTCTCGCTGTGTCTTATCCAGAGAAAACGAAGTGCGTTTAATGCTTGTGACTTCCTCACCGCATGGCTATACAAGTGAGTTTGTGGAAGGCGATTGGAAATCTCCAGGCTTTTAATCTCGCAGTTTTCATCATCATTGCCATTTTTCTTTACTTTTTTTCTGTCCGTCAGTAAGAACCCTCGAAGGGTTGGTCTCACTCCTCTCGACTTTGATGAGATCCCCTTTGTCCAGGAGTGGTTCAGCACACAGTGAGTGCACGACCACACACACATTCCAGTGAGCCAGTAATTCCTGCCTGAGCATCTGTCTGTCCATCTTTCTCCTGCAGGATGTGTGTGTGCAGTAGATCCATAGCGTCAGTGAATGTTTAGGTTCCATTTTAGTTCATTAAATTAGGTTCGATATGTTCAGCAATACTCTATAATTTTATTTAACTAACCTTCTGAATTGAATTGACCAAGAACTCAGTGAATTGACCTCAACCCTGATGTAAGGGCTTCATTGTTCTTCATATAAAGGAACATCAGGTTTCTTCTCGTCTTTTACCTTCAGTCCCAGGCCACCCATCCCTCTCTCTCTGCTCCTGACGGAGGAACAGGCTGCAGTTCTCATCCAGGCCTTCTGGAGGGGCTACAAGGTGAGACCCCGTGTCAGGGACCTTTATAGAGACACTTCTTCATGCTGCTCTACAGCGTCCTCAGTATGTTTTAAATCAAAGCTTGTAAGCAATATGGGCACCTGCTGTGTTAGGGATTTTTAACACACTGGCTTGCTCACTGGGGGCTAGGACTCGGCACTTGTAAAGCTGCTTTGTGACAACAACTGTTGTAAAAAGCGCTATATAAATAAAATTTGATTTGATTTGAAATTTGACTGGTTAAGCAAAGGAAAAACATCAGTTACACCAACAACTTGGAAGTGTTGACGATGTTCTGAACCAAGACTTTGTAATGGTCTCGGGTCGTCACGCTTCATTTGTTTTGTGGAGTCGGTTTGTAACGATTCAATTGTCTTTTGCTCTTGCTTCGTAATGGTTGATTTGCAGCAATAGAGCTGGTCATTCATATACATTATGGCCCTCTCTCTATCCCTCTCTCTCTATATCTCTCTCTCTCCCAGTGTGTGTGTGTAGGTATCAAAAGACCTTTTTTACAGTGGTACTTGTCATTTGCAGTGGTTATGTAATCAGTAATGCTGTGTTAATTCCTGTCTTCCTGTGTGTGTGTGCGTGTGTGATATGCAGACTTGTTCTTAGTTAAATATAGACTCATACACCAGAGGCAGCAGGGGTAGGCTGGCTTCAGCTGCAAAGAGCCTGCTTTAATCACAGCAGATGAGGCGTTAATCACACACACACAAACCCAGGTCATGTTTTTTGTTGACATTAATCAGGGCAAGACCATGATGTATGGATGGAATCGCACAAAACACGTCGTTCCATCACTGCAGGCTGTTGTGGCACAACGTGATTAACAGCAAGGTGGCAGCACTGGTTCCCTGTCGCTCTCGCTGGATCTCTGACTCATTCTTCTGTCTGTCTCTCTGTCTCTCTCCTCCTGTCTCTCTCTCCCCCTCTCTGTCTGAGTGAGCAGACTGCAGCTTCCTTCCCCCGGGGAGGCGAAGGAGAACAAGGGGCAGTCTGAGAGCACTTTTGAGAGGGATGTAAAGTCACGTAAAGGTGGTTGCTGAGAAAATGGAGGCTAAGGTGCATGAATATGGAAACGCAGCAGAACACGTAAAATAAAGGCAGCTGCATGTCACAGACAGGAAGAGCAGTCCGCCCTCCTGCTGTGGGGTGTGTGAGAGTGGCCAGGAAGACCCTCACCCCTGGACTCCCCTTTCCTCTCCTCATTTATGTGAATCCCCAGTCTGATTAATGTAGCAGTACAAGCCCTGTTGAAATGCGTTTATTTCCTTCTCTCTCTCCCTCTCTCTGTTCTAGTGTCTGTTCTCTCTCTCCCTCTCTCTGTTCCAGTGTCTTCTCTCTCTCTCCCTCTCTCTGTTCCAGTGTCTGTTCTCTCTCTCCCTCTCTCTGTTCCAGTGTCTGTTCTCTCTCTCCCTCTCTCTGTTCCAGTGTCTTCTCTCTCTCCCTCTCTCTGTTCCAGTGTCTGTTCTCTCTCTCCCTCTCTCTGTTCCAGTGTCTTCTCTCTCTCTCCCTCTCTCTGTTCCAGTGTCTGTTCTCTCTCTCCCTCTCTCTGTTCCAGTGTCTGTTCTCTCTCTCCCTCTCTCTGTTCCAGTGTCTTCTCTCTCTCCCTCTCTCTGTTCCAGTGTCTGTTCTCTCTCTCCCTCTCTCTGTTCCAGTGTCTGTTCTCTCTCTCCCTCTCTCTGTTCCAGTGTCTGTTCTCTCTCTCCCTCTCTCTGTTCCAGTGTCTTCTCTCTCTCTCCCTCTCTCTGTTCCAGTGTCTGTTCTCTCTCTCCCTCTCTCTGTTCCAGTGTCTGTTCTCTCTCTCCCTCTCTCTGTTCCAGTGTCTTCTCTCTCTCCCTCTCTCTGTTCCAGTGTCTTCTCTCTCTCCCTCTCTCTGTTCCAGTGTCTGTTCTCTCTCTCCCTCTCTCTGTTCCAGTGTCTTCTCTCTCTCCCTCTCTCTGTTCCAGTGTCTTCTCTCTCTCCCTCTCTCTGTTCCAGTGTCTGTTCTCTCTCTCCCTCTCTCTGTTCCAGTGTCTCTTCTCTCTCTCCCTCTCTCTGTTCCAGTGTCTGTTCTCTCTCTCCCTCTCTCTGTTCCAGTGTCTGTTCTCTCTCTCCCTCTCTCTGTTCCAGTGTCTGTTCTCTCTCTCCCTCTCTCTGTTCCAGTGTCTGTTCTCTCTCTCCCTCACTCTGTTCCAGTGTCT